>NW_013665816.1:551572-552242 GCF_000517525.1 Limulus polyphemus | reverse complement strand
TATAAGTAACATAAAATAGTTGTGCTGGAACACGATGGAACTGAGACTATACGAACCCCCAGTGGCACAGCGGTATGTCTGCGGACTTACATCGCTAGAATCCGGGTTTCGATACCCGTGGTGGGCAGAGCACAGATAGCCCATTGTGTAGCTTTGTGCTTAATTACAAACAAACCTCTTCTTCCTAAAATGAATGAATGAATTGTGAGTCAAGTCACTTATAGTCGGGGTGAGCAGACCTTTTCCAAGATCGTTTACGTGTCGTTACTTTTGCGTAGCTGTCATCAGTCACGTAATCAAGTCAAAAATTATATTATCCTCGCTATTCTATCGAGTGAGAAACTGCCTGTAGAGAAGGCACGTGGGGGGGGGATTGTTGTCATTGGATAAAATGAGTGTCCATTCAAACAAATAAACCATCTAAGAAAACTGCTTTAAATAAGATTCAATTATTTATATAAAACCCACTCGTTATATAGAAGAATATGAGCCTTAGTCACACACACGATATGTTTGGACAATGAGCTATGACTCCATGAGGTTTTGATTGCACAAACTATTCTGTCAGATGAAAAGAAGTAAACATCACACGAGCGTCCTCAACAGAGCATTTATTGGAATTATGATCACTCGAAAAATATCGTTTAACGTTTAACGTAGGTTGTCAAGA
>NW_013665816.1:535036-551072 GCF_000517525.1 Limulus polyphemus | reverse complement strand
GCACCTTCTTTAAGGAGTTTTCCCATATTCCTCAGATGTTTACGTATTGTTTCATGAGAGACATGCAATTTCAGGGCCATTTCACGAGTGTGTTGCCTTGGGTTACATTCAACAAGTGCCTTCAGAGCATCAATATCAATTCCAACATTCGGTCACTGCCATCACAGTTTTAAGGCTAAAGTCACCTGAACGAAATTTGCTGAACCATCGTAGACATATACGAACGTTCAAAACATTTCCATAAATTTCTTTGATATTCTTTGTGGCTACAGAGACGTTGTTTCCCTTCTTGTATTCAAACAGCATTACATGACGAATGTGTATCTTGTCGTGTATCATCACTATAAGGGATTAGAGTATACTATACTTTACACATTATATAGGCTACACTAACGTGACGTTTAGGCGGTTCGTTTAACGTTCGTTTATACGTGATGTACGTTTTTTGGGGGGTGGTTAATGAAAGCGTTTCAAAACGCGACATTAATTTCTTGACGACCTAATACATGTATTAGTTTATATGTTCTATCTTGTGGCTGGAACAAGTATTCAGGATTTCTGCTACAGATTTTCTAAATTTAGTTGTGTAAATATTCTCTATAAACAATAAATGAAGTAATCAGTAAATAAATTACTTTTTATCTGAAAGTTGCGATATTAATGTATTACTTTTGTGTTATATTTCATCAAAATGAAGTTTGAACGAAGTCACAGAACTAAACGCTACAGAACAGAGTTTGTACCGTTTTAACATTTGGTGTATCATAAATCACGAGGGGGTCTTTGAGCCCCGCAGCGGAACGCGTGTATTTTATGCTAATTCGTAGAAAGGCTCTAGATATTTAATTTTTTAGTATTTTTTTCATAACTGTTTTTTTTTTCATTTTTCGAATTTCATAGCTTTTTGGTTTATTTTCAGCTCATTCAGCCGAATCAGACACCAATATTGCCTTGTACGTTGGTCTGTTCGTAGCAATAGCATTTTTTCTGGCTGTCCTTATAGGCATGGTGTTCGTTGTTCGAAGAATTAAAGAACAAGACCCACCAATGCACATCGGTGATGGTTCCGGTAGGTGGCGTTATTTCTGAAAAAAAAAAGAGTTTTATAATCATATCTTTACTAACTTATGTACTGATAGTTGTTGTTTTTCACAACATTACTAGTCTCTTCTTTTATTTATTGTCTCAAAATATTTCAGAAGTTGTTAAACAGTCACGTTTACTATTATTGTTTGAAGATTTTAGCTGTTAAAATTATTTTCAAGCCAAAACTTTTCGAAGATATTGATATAATAACACTGGTTTATGTTAATGGAATTGATTTTATTTACTTGTTTATTTTTGTGTCTAAGAATTAACGTTCCGTTAACTTTTTAACAATCAGAAATATCGCATGTAATATTATAGGTCAGAAGATGGGACAGTGTAAATCTAGCTGGTATAGGGGCGCTACTGTGTCGAGTCATGTCAAGCTGTGATATGACGAAAAAAAGGTAACGTGTAATTTCCCTTAGAGAAACATTCCCGACAGAACTGCGTTATGATCGTCTCTTATGTCATTGCCTCTAATAATAATACTTTATTAAATTATAAAAAGTTTTAAATGTAAATATATATACATTATATTCAAAATTGGGGCCTGATATGATCTAATGGTTAGGATGCTGGAATCACGATCTGAGAGTCGTGGGATCGAAAGACATCGCCGAACATGCTTGGCCTTTTGAGACGCGGGGACGTTATAATGTGACGTCAATCCCACTGCTCTTTGATAAAGATTTTCCGAAGAGTTGGCGTTGGGTGTTGTTGTCATCCCTCTGGTCTATCATTTCAAACTTGAGGATGGCTACAGCAGATAGCTCTTGAACAGCTTTACGCGGATTTCAACAAACAAACAAATAAACAGACAATAAAAATTGCCTTTTGCCCATCTAACATCTGAAATTTTCAAAATGTACAATGAATATTCTCTAATGAATGTTCTAACATTAACTAAAAAGAACTAGCCTAAAATATGAACTTTAGAATAAAATCTACGATCCGTTTATTCATTATATACCTAACAATTATACATTTGTATGATTTATAATAATACTATCTTAAGAAACAGATTACATGTATGATTTTTAATAGAAGGTAGAGAATGAGAGACAATCATAACGCAGCCCTGTCGGAGATCTTCTTGTAAAGGAAATTTCGCGGTACCGTTAGGTACACAATCGGCTATCTTTGCTGTGCTCATCATGGGTATCGAAAACCATTTTCAATGGTTATTAGTCCACAACTTACCGATGTGCCACTGGGATGTACCTTTATTGTCCGCGTTGTACACTGTTAATGATATCCAAAAGTTCAGTGCACTATATATTGAGCTTGTTTAAATGCTTTTCCACTATAACTTAAATATTAAGTATGATAGTAAGCAAATAGTCGTGTTATTCCGAGAAAGCCGACAAGGCAAAACATAATATATTTAAAAATAGTTTTCTTCGGGTAAGTGATATAATAATAATAATAATAAATTACAATAAATTTGTAAATTCTTATAAAATTGTTCAAATATTGGTATCACGAGAGCTGGGCAACTGAGTTAACTAAGATAATAACTTTAAATTTCCACAAATGTGTTTTGCGTCTTTGCGACAATTAAATAAAGTAACGGTTAAGCTAATATGGAAGTCAGTAGTCTTTGTTGAATCGTTAAATATCCTGTCTATCTGTTACTCCTTTGTTAATTTCAACTATAACAGCAGGACTTCGCCAGAAGCTTAGAACTCATGATGTGTAAAACTGAAACATTGAAACTCATGATAAATAAACCTGAAACGTTGAAACTCATGATATGTAAAACTAAAACGTTGAAAGTCTTATCTTAAGCTAAAGTGGAATTTTAAAAAGACTACATTACTCCAACAAGGGAAAATAACATTTAACTATGATAACTGAGTTTCATACCTGTTTCTGTGTTGTTGTGTATTTGTTTATTCCCTGTTTCTTCAGGTTAATATCCTTCTTGGGTCAGATATTCAAGTTAGAGATTGTCTGACGTTTTCTGGAAAGCAGCTTGAATGTTGATGGGGTTCAGGAGTAACTCCCTATCATCAACTCGGTTTTATATCCTAATGTAGAAGTATACAGTAGTAAAAGTTATAATCAGGCGTAGGGGTTCGGAAGTAGGCAGTTTCTATTCGTTGCTGACCCTTGGTCCGGAAGGAAGGGATGATGGAAAGCGATGAGTACATTCATCTCCAGCTTTCTCGGGCCTTCTCTTTTGAAGAAGCGATCAATCCAACGAGCTGTTCTACAAGTTGTACACATATGAAGCTAGTGCATTGTAAAGCAAAGTGATTTGTACTTTTCGCTGAACATGTCTGTGAGATTAGTTTCGTGTTGAATCTTGTGCTTTAGTGAACCTTCAGTACTGTAATGACGGTACTACACTCCAGTAGAGTTATGGCATGCATACAGTCTAGCTTATTGCAGTCACTTCCTGAAAGAATCGATCGCTTACTAGCGGAGTAGGTGGCGAAATAAGAAATATTCTTTTTATATCAACATATATGCTGTAATTTTTTATTGTACTGCAGTTGAGTTGTAAACGAATCTCTTAATAGAGAACAGAAACGTTACTTTTATTTCTGCACAATTTTAACTAAAATACTTCATGGCGTTAGAGGCAGTAACAGAAATACTACGGGAAAGTAAAATCAAGTTTTTAATTAATTAGTTCGTGTCCTTTACTTTTAATTTATCTTACCCGTCATACTCTAACCCTCGTTTATAAGAAGCCAGTATCGAAGTGAACATAAAACTTATAGAACGTGGAAGGTACACAAGATATCTTTACTGCTATTTCACACCACACTTGTAACATAACACCCCAAAAATATTCCTTAAAAAATCCTATTGTATTTGGTTTTCTTAAATAAGGGCCAGTCGTGACCTAATGTATAGTGTGCCTGAACAGTGAATCCGAGGGTTTGTGGTTCACGGCTCCTTGCTCTTTGGATCCGTGGATGTGTTATAAGAGTGATGGTCAGATCCCACTATTTGATCAGACAAGAGTAGCTCAAAAGTTGGCAGTGGTGCTGTTGACTAACTGCCTTCCTTGTAGTTCGTCATTTCAAAATTATGGATGGCTATACACAAGTAACTCCCTGTGTTGCTTTGTGCGAATATGCTGAAAAACTATTTAAATATATAAAAAATTGTAAAATCTAAAAGTTTTAATCAAGTGTAAGAATAGAAAAATTTACTGACGGGCTAAAATTGCACTAAGCCTGGCCTGTTTTAGGTTGAAAAAGTTTGAAATGGTCTTACATTTCATTTCTATTCAACATGAAAACGTTCTGGTTCTTAATCGCTTGACTTATTATAAATATTCTTAATGAATGTTTGGCCTAATAATGTAAGGGAGCTAGAATTGAAATAATTTTGTTCCTTCTCATTCGTCAAGAAGCAATGAATTGTGTCATTTACGAGTGTCAGCGATTAGTCTCTGGTTGAACTGGATCTTTGAAGACAGCTTTAAAGGCTGAACTCCGCACTCTAGCCAATAGTAACAGACGCTCTGTTGTAAACAAGCCTTTCATACATTTAGTGACAGCTTTGTACTCATGATGCTCTATGTCAAACAGAAAACAAAACAAGTCCTAATGAGTTTCTAGTTAAATCGTGATTTTGTAATTAGTGTTAAGCCTGCCACGACCATGCTGGAAAAGTAAGGACAACGCTTCTCGATGACCTGCACGCATTTTTTTTCAACCGTAGGAATTAACATTCTAGTTTATAATGTTTAAGTATTGGTTTTCTGGCATAGGCGATATTAAGCTTTAATATCTAATAAAATAAAATACCTGATTGGCTCCATCAAAATGACATAGCCCTTGTAACTTTACATTATATGTTTCTCAAACTACAGCTTTTCCATGTTACTACAATAATAATAATAATAATCAAAATGTTCTCTATATAAACATTTTAAACTAGAAAGATGCATGTTCCAAACTGGCGTAAGTTAAACTGGTTATTAAAATATGTCTTAGAAAAGATAAATCAGTTATAACATATCCAATGTGTTCTACCTCACCGAAATCAAGATATAGGCTTAGAGTATCAAGCAACGTAGTCACGACGTTTGGTTCTTCTGTGCCTTTATCTTAAGGCTGCATATTAGAAATAATGAGGCCGTTCATGATGCACCACGTGTGGAATCGAATAATGAAAAACATCTTCAATAAGGTTTTCCAATTTCTATTTTATAATACTCAACACATATAATAAATCTTACATTTTGGGACAGTGACATGTATATACCGAGTGTTTAGAGAAAAACGCAGCATCAGTTACAGTTTATCAGTTTAATATCTGAACCATACTGTGTAATAATGATCTATTTTACTGGTAGAATCTATACCTTAGCATGACAAGTGAACGTGCTTTAAGTCTAGAAAAGGCGCTCAAGAGAGAAACCAGGGTCTCATCACAGTGGCTAAATGAAACGGATGGAAATAGACAGGAAGGTTCAGAATGGTGTTAAAGAGGAATGGAAGTGACAAAATGACGTTCTATGTGATGTGAAACAAAAAAACTTTTCATGCACTTTCAGAGGTTGTAGAGAAATCTTTCAATATGTAGATTATAAAGACTAAGGCATTTAAAGGACAATGCAAATTCGGTGTTCACAGTAGTGGCCAATTTTTCATATCACGTAGAAATGATTTTTTTTTGGAAAAAATCTTATCCTTATGTGGTCTAAGATGCATTGAGAGTTGTCAAGTTGGCTGGTTGTTTTTGTCTTATGATTAAATTAGTAACACTTTGATGGATGTATTTTATCATATTTCGCATGTCATCACTCGTACTTCTAGTCCACATTACAAGAACCTGCTAGTATATGGTATAAATCAAAGCAGTAAGCTATTATTTCATTACTGAGGAAACTACTACGAAGTACGTTGAGAAGCAGCTTGACATGCATCTGTTATATTGGTATTAGTCAGATACTCAAGAATATTTGATTGTTCTTTATTCCTTGGTCACTTATCAGTGCCAGTGGTACAGCGGTATGTCTGCGGAGTTACAACACTAGAATCCGGGTTTCGAAACCGTGGTGGGCAGAGCACAGATAGCCCATTGTGTAGCTTTGTGCTTTATTACAAATAAACAATAAACACTTATCAGTGAAGATGTAAAGGTAAGTTCCATCCTTATATTAGTTATACTCAGATAGTTCACATCATTTCACACACACACACAAAACTGAACAAACTCTAGAACTCTGGTTAGTTGCACTTACAACAAACAACCTTTATACATTTAACAGCAATTTAGAAGATGGACTTTAAGCTTTAATTAGGAACGTCGAAAACTTTCCCATAGATGTGTTTCAGTGGCTTGAGTTAACTTCTGCTTATAAGAAACAATTATAGAAATGTACTGTACAGGCTGTTCTGGAGATGCGCGATCATTTCTTTTTACGTCACGATCAGTGTAGGTTTTTATCTCTGATTCCAGAGCGTGTGCGTGTGTGTACACTTGAAGAGCACAGTGGACTAAAGTAGCACTATTTAATCTTGGAAGTGCCTCGTATAGAAAAATTGCTAATTGCTTTTTTGTGTTCATCTTGTCTCTCTTTGAAAAAATTCAAAAGCTGTTTCTAAAGGAACCATTCATGATACTCATGTTGTATTCAGAACTTAGTAACCTTACTAAGGAATTTCTTAAACCAGAACTACAGAACTGCCCCCCCCCCGGTGGCACAGCGGTATGTCTGCGGGCTTACAACGCTAGAAACTGGGTTTCGATACCCGTGGTGGGCAGAGCACAGATAGCCATTTGTGTTTAACTTTGTGCTTAACTACAAACAAACAAACGAAACTCAAGCTACTTCTGTGGAAGGAGAGTGATCCGATATTCTCTAGACGAATGTTTTGCGGAAATTAATGAATCAAATAGTGTCATTTTGAAAGGAATGGATATTCACTGGAAAGACTATTTACTAAAGACTGCTTGGCTTTTCTCACAGACCAGCGAATGTTGAAAGAGGATACAATATAAATAAAAAGTGGCTACAAAGGGTATAGTACCATTAGCTGAAAAACAACAGCAATTGCAGCTCTGATTATCGTGAAGGGCACTGAGGTTCTGTGATAACAAACCAGAACATTTCCAAATACCAAAAGAAGCACTTCAGTGTGTTCAACAGACTCATACCCAGCATAAAATCTCGTAAAAAAGATTTAGTGCTACTTGGGTACCAAGTGCATCAAATCACATCTAGAACAATTGGGATGCAAGAGGACATTATCGTAGAAGGACAGATTTAAACTTGAACAAGATAAAAACAACCATAGCTTACAAGGCACGAGTGTCAAAAACATCACCAGTGGTGCCATTCAAAATAAAAATAAAAAATACTGTGATGTATGTAGCGCAAGCAATGTTTGATATTGGTAAAACCAGCTTAAATGAATTGTTGAAGGAGTGTTTCGTAGTATCAAAACCAGTTTAGATAAGTGGTTGAAAGAATGTTTCACAGCGACAAATCCAGCTTCAATGAGTAGTTGAAGTAGTGTTTCATAGCATTAAATCGAGCTTAAATGAATGATTCAAGTAGTGTTTCATAGCGGCGAATCCAGCTTAAATGAATATTTGAAGCAATGTTTCTTCGGGGAAAAAATCTACTGGGAAAACCCCCAACTTAGATGAATAGTTGAAGGAGGGTTTCATAATGAATGATTGAAAGAGCTTTTAATACTGAAAAATCGAGCCTAGGTTTCTTTATTTAAGGAGCAATTTTTAGTGGCAAACCCAGCTTGGATTAGTTGTTGAAGAAGCAGGAGGCTCTTAATGAGAAGGAAATTTTTGGGTTTTCGTGATAGCTGTTCCAAAAAAAGAGGAATTAACTAATGCTCATGTTTTTTAGCCCCCCAGTGGCACAGCGGTATGTCTGCGGACTTACAACGCTAGAAACCGGGTTTCGATACCCGTGGTGGGCAGATCACAGATAGCCCTTTGTGTAGCTTTGTGCTTAATAACAAACAACAATCATGTTTTTATTGTTTTGTTTTTCATATGCATATTTTCTCACTTACATTATACTTGTGAAATTGAAACAAAACATAAATGTAAAAGAAGCAAGTAGGCCTTGCATCTGTTTTTCCCACTGCTTTAAAAATCGCACATTCGGTTATATATACCCACATATACCCTGAATTATATACAAACAAACAAAAATATATAAGTACGTGTCAAGTAGAAGTTACAAGGACTGGTGGGTGAAGGAAATATCAAAGAATTAGAAATTGTATATAAATGTATACAAATCTTCTACAAATTCACTATTTAAATTTGTTGCTTACTCCTAACATAGTAGGTTGCCACACGTTACTCATTATGTTATTTCTTATCTTTTAAGTAAAATAACAAATATGGTTCATCCAAATTACATAACATTACAAGTGCCGTATCACGAAGGACAATATCTCATTATCCGAAGTTGTTTACTTTTGTTCTCCCGTTGTAATAAACATTCTTATATTAATAGCCCATGAGTGAAAACAAAGGAGAATATGTTATTATATGTCAACCACATTACATATACATCAGGGGTTCCCAAACTTTGCCAACCGGCTGATCCCCTTCAACTTCTTTACTGTATTGGCGGACCACCTTAAATATAGTTTTTATCATGTATAACTTGTGTATCATATACCTATTTTACTACCTTTACAGCTTGATTATAGTTTTAATAAACGAGGAATGAAAAAGATTGAAATATGGAAAAAAAAATACGATTTACTTGAATGGGAAGGATGATGCTGCTTTGCTGAAACAATCTTGCGAATTTCTGGGTCAATGTCTAATAGTTTCAACAATGTCTAATAGTTTCAACAATGTCTAATAGTTTTAAACAATGTCTAATAGTTTCAACAATGTCTAATAGTTTTAAACAATGTCTAATAGTTTCAAACAATGTCTAATAATTTCAAACAATGTCTAATAATTTCAAACAATGTCTAATCGTTTCAAACAATGTTTAATCGTTTC
Organism: Limulus polyphemus; assembly: GCF_000517525.1. Lineage (NCBI taxonomy): Eukaryota > Metazoa > Arthropoda > Merostomata > Xiphosura > Limulidae > Limulus > Limulus polyphemus. The sequence goes on along the minus strand of NW_013665816.1, from coordinate 542,021 downwards.
AACAATGTCTAATAGTTTCAAACAATGTTTAATCGTTTCAACAATGTCTAATAGTTTCAAACAATGTCTAATAATTTCAACAATGTCTAATAATTTCAAACAAAGATCCGGCTCTACATTTATCTTATTTCTATACTTGTGTAACCAAGTTGAGAGAAACCTCGCATTTTATTTTATTCTTTACTATTTCAGTAAATGGTAATTTCATAAATTAGGTGTATTACTGCGGACCCCCAGAGGGCTACGGATCACAGTTTGGAAACCTCTGATATACAGAGCCGACGAGGCCTTTCGCCCAATACTAGGGCTTATCAGGCCGGTTGGGATATGACAGACGAAGTAGTGATCTAGATGCTGAATATATCATCAATTTTCATAAACAACAACTATTACGATGTGAACTAGAATAAGCAAGTGAATTGTAATTATTATAATTTTTATTAAAGCCATGTACAAATCAGATTTTTAAGGTAATAATTCATAATCTAACGTTATTATTATACAATTAAAAGCAGTACAACGATAAAATAATTACACAATAAATTATTTATTTAAAACAAGGAGCAGCCCTGAAAAGACCCTACATGTTTCGGTGTTCTTACTCCGCCATCTTGTGTATGTATATATATTTATTGTACAAGTGCCGTTTTAAATTATTTAAAATTATTACTATTATCATTTTATGGTCTTTACTCAATAATTCTATCCTCTTTACTGTAATATAAAATATGTTTAATAAGTGTTGCTAACTAGTACTCCTGTTCTCCTATTGTTATAAACTTTATCTGATCAACGTTCCTGTGTTCTCTACTGAATACTTCTTTCTTCCCAGTACTATAAACGCCCAGGCGTTGTTTACCATATCCCCATTGTTATAAACGTTTAAGCAAAGTTTACTATACCCCCATTGTTGTAAACATATAAACAGTCAGACGTTGTTTACTATAACATCCCCTTCTTCCCATTGTTGTAAACATTAACAGTCAGGCGTTGTTTACTATGCTCTCGTATTCCCACTGTAACAAATGTTGCTGTGTTCTTTACTGAAATATTCTGTTTTGGTAGCGACCGAGGCTACTACGTTGGGGCATCTATGTCAGCTCAGTTAGCTGGCATCATGGGACTTGGTAATACGTTTTACAACGCAGTTTAGACTATAATGACTACAAACTTGTCAGCGGAAGATAATCGATATCAAATTTAGAAGGTGACTAACTTGTCCATGTCTTGTTGATTCAGAACCAGTTTATACGTTCGTTGTGTTAATATAGCAAGACAGTAGCTTGAACAGGAAAATCCTATCAATCAATAACATAGCCAGAATAATTCTATTTAAAATGTTGTTTATGTTATTCTCTTTGTTTCATAGTGATAATAATAATAATAAATAGCATTACTGGGGTAATTTGTTATTCCAAAGCACCGACTTCTAATATTTTGCCATGTTACTGTACGTATATAAATACAAACTTCCTAGAAACTGCTCGATTGTGAAGGCCACAGAAACTTGGTTTTACAGGAGAGGAAAGCTTCAGTATTAACGATAAGTGCTCGGAAGAGACCAGGCTACGTACAAGATAATGATATTAGCTTCCACCTTAATGGAGTATACCAAAACGTCCTGACTAATGGTACATTTAAGGGGAAACTACCGAAAAGGGATCTAGTGTGACTGTCGTTTCATATTTGGTATAAATAACCGGCATTTTGACCAGCCTTGAGGAATGCCTTGGGTTCTGAGATATTGACATAAAATGTTTAATGGCAAAAAAAAGAAAAAAAAGATTTAGATCATTGATGATAGAAATTTCAACTACATGTTTGTTGAAACTTGTTAGACATTTTTTTTTTCTTCTGGAAGTCAGTAGTTCTCAAACATTTTAAATCATGGACCCTTTCAATCCCCACCCCCAACCCCCACCTGGTAAACATTAAATAAACAGATATACGTCAAAGGCGTTTAATCGACACTTTAGTCAAAACATTTTGTGGTCGGATATGCTTTTAATATAGTCACGTTACTCATTGCAATAAATACTTATTTTGCGGTAACTTTTTTCCTGAATTTTCTCACGAACCCCCAGGATATATTCTGTCCCCCTCCAAGTTTTAAAACCACTGCCCTAGATAATCAAGGCGGATCTAGAACTTTGTTACTTTCATTTTGATGAACTGTACCACTACAAACTTGTTGGTGAAGCTCAAAAATCATATGCAGATATATTTATATTATTATCTTGAATTTGACTTCTTAATTTTTGGTATCTCTATCAGTGGCTTAGGAAATGGGGACCCCCCCCCACACTTTTGAATCTTTCCCGATAATAATGCGTCAAAATTAGAAAAATCACTTTCAGGAATAGCAGGAGAGTGCACGAAATTTAATCCAGAACCCAAAAGTTTACAGTTCCCTAAGGCGGGCTCTGGACCCCAGCTGTAATGGGTGAGCTTGTGGCACACATTCCCTCGCTTCGCACGGTCAAATAAACCTTGCCCCTCCCCACTTTTAATTTTTCTCCTACACCTCTGTCTATTACGCATTTAGGTTAAGTCCTGTAACTCAGTTTAGGCTGAAACATTTAATAAGAGAATTAAACTCTCGAAATACAGTTTAATTAATTTTGAGTATCTAAAATAAGGAATTTACATGATAATCGTTTCTGTTTACCAAAGATTATGTCGCTTTACTAGTAGAAAGTGTTTTACAGTGTCAAGATATGTTATTGCCTTCACGTGCTTACTTTGTCATTTCCTTTAAGCTTTCACAAACCATTGTGTGGAAAATTGAGCTTTGTTTATTATCCTTGCAAAGCTGAAAATGCTAAATAACGAGCTTTTATCCTGAAACTAGGGATAAGTGGCTTGTATTCAAAATAATTCGCCACTTTGTTAAAAATTAAAAAAGTTTGTCAAATAATACGTGAATTAACATAAATCGGGTTGTATGGAACATACGTATTATCTATCCATCATTGTTCTACTTTTCTACTACTTTATGGCAGAACGTCTATGTGGTTATCACTGTGTTTGTCAGTTTGGATCGTTATGTATATGCAGAATGTATCTCATTTTGAAACAAATCTATCAATGGTAGCTACTTTGAAAGGGTTGTGTATGATAAAGGTTGCTTGCAGCAAACGTATGAGTGAGCAGTTGTAGCTTAACTAATTAAAAGTTTTGTATATATGTTTATTTAATTTTAAAACATAATTTTTGGACATAACAGGGTGAGGGTTGATACTGTGGTAGAACTCTGGATTTCAAGGCTGACTAGCAGAGTTTGAATCCGTGCGATATCAGAAAATATTTCCCGCACTTTAAGCTGTGGATGCATTATAAGAGTGGCAATCAATCCCTCAGCGTGAATGGTAGGGTTCAGTAGTTTAGAATTAAAGACGGCGGCAGATAGCCTTAGTAGCTTTGTCATAAATAAATTATATAAATAAATATAACATTCAAAACATGATGTTGCAATGGAGGAATACGCAATTCTATAGTGGTCGTTTTTTTTTTTTCTTGGCACATTAATTAGGTAAAAGAACGAGGCTTAGCAAAAGAGCGGTTGCATCACAATAGACATTTCTTTCTTTTCTAGAAGTCGTGCCTGTCCAGCCAGATTTAACACAAAATGTTCTTAGCGCACAGCCTCATCTTAGACATGGAAGTCGTAGTGACTTAAACAGCAACGAAAAGTTGGGTTTATGCGTAACCTACCCTCACCTGTATCCTGCTAACATACCCCCAAGCCCTGCACAAAGTCGCGTTCCGTTACTGGACACACAACGTTCACAGACTCCTAGCTCAGTTGAAAAGCTACCACAGTCCGAGTCCTCAGCCTCTGGACCATCTTCTTTATCAAGTAAGTTATCTTGGAAAACTGTCGTATTCTTGCATTAATTCAACCTTTGTAACAGATTAGAAAAGGATTAAGATTTGATCACATAAGGATAGATGGTAAATTAGAATCCAGTTTATCCTCGGTTTTACGATGCTTTGATATCTAGAGAATGCGATGTGGAATTGCTTAGAAATGGACGCATATACCTATGTTTGTATCTTGGCACATTTAGAAAACTGGTTTTATTACATATTGTTTGGGTAAGTTGATAATCAAAATAATTCTTAATAATTAACGTTTATTTACGTATGATTCCATGAGCTAAACGGTTTTATGTAACTGATTCACTGTAAAATATATTCCCGAAAAATCATCATTCTCTTGAAGGAAAAAAAAAAGGTGATTGATAAATGATACTGTGATTTTTATCTTACTTTCACTATTCCTTTAAAATTACAATAGTGTTGTCACGGTAATTTCTTTCTTTCTTTCTTGTTCCCGTTACACTGTTAGTCGTATGAACGTGAATAAAGTTTCGTCATAGAAAAACAAAATGTTGTGTAATTGTTATTTCGGTTTTATTAGTTGTTTGTATCGTTGTTAGAAATAGCTAAACGGATTTAACAAAGATCGCTGCTGCTGAGCAAATGAGGAGAAACTGGCCCCGTAAGAAAAAATCAAGGCTTATCTAACCACTTGTACTAACTGCCGTTTCAGGCTCACGAGCAAACTCAATTTTCGGACCGGAAGTTCCTTCTGGAAGAAATTCTGTGACGTCAGCGATACTTCCACCCAATCTCGATATTGAGTGCATTGCATGGAAGATCGTAACTAAGGCTGGAGCAAGGATAACCGTTCCTGACTCTGGTCAGTGTTTCTCTTTTTTCTTTTGTACGGATACATTGCTTTCATAATTGTATTACGTTAGACCATGTCCCCCTCCCCCTTATTCGTATCATGAAATAAGGAAGTCTCAGTCATGGAGTCTCCCAGTGGCTGAGCGATAAATCCGAAGGCTTATAACGCCAAAAACCGGGTTTCGATACCCGTGCTGACCACATCACAGATAGTTAAATGTGAAGCTTTGCTCTCAAACCTCAGTTATGGGTGTTTTGCTTTAATTGAATTATTCATTTTACTAAACACGTTAAATGCTAAATTATTATGTATTAAATGGCCCTCTTTAATTTGACTACTGATATAGATGGTGATTAAATTTTGCTTTTATAACAAGTACCGAAAAGTTTGGAATCATTAATCTTTAGGTGTATCTAGACAGAAAGTTTTTGACACTAATTTATTTTACTTTTTCAGGAATAACTGTAACTATTCCAAAACGGGCAATGAAAGCAGGCGCTAAAGAAGAGATTTATGTTGCAGTACTAAGAGAAGACAAAGATCGGCCAAGGCTTACAGGTAAATTTCTATACTAAAAAGACCCTTTACAGCTTACACTTTCTAATCGATATTTATCTTAACCAACTAGTGTACCTATAGATGTAAGTTGTATATGAAAATCGTACTATTTGTTTGATTTGATGCTTATCCTGTAGAAATATAGAACACTAGACCTTTGCTTTCAGATAAACAAACTCTTCTGAGTCCAGTGATTCAGATTGGGCCCCCAGGTGTCGCTTTGAAAAAACCAGTCATTATTAGTTTTCAACACTGTGCTGTTGTTGATCCAGATAATTGGAACGTTCACGTTTATAGCAGCGAAAGTAGTACAGAAGAAGAAAATCCAGCTTGGAGTGTAAGTTTTGTCACGTTGTAAAAATATAAATAAAAAATGGTATGTGATATTAGCAAGCAAAAATAACCCTCTATAAGATATAAACAAACCAAAATGCAAAGCACTATCTAGCATTATGACTTTTTGACTGAAATATCAACATAGGTTTCAAAACTTGTCACATGTATTAAAAATAAACAACTAACAACTTCTTCAATTTGCGCATACAGATTGTTGTGCGAAATAATATTTACTGTTTGTTGTTATGGTTTTATTTTTACACCAATATTAGACGTATTTGACAAAATTATCATCAGAATGTCATATGTTATTAATTGTTTTTTAAATCTAATGAGTTTTAAATGGCAGTAGAAATGTATTGTTATTCGTTTACAGAAAATCGTCACCCTGAGTGAGGAAACCATCAATACACCTCTTTATTGCCAGCTAGACTCTCGCCAAAGCCATCTGGTGACCGATCAGCTAGTCAGATATGTATTAGTAGGTGAATCTCGTCCAAACTCCAAGGCTTTAAAATCCCTTACACTTGCAGCTTTTGCTCCAACTTTGCATTCTTCTGTGGATTATAATGTTCGTTTATACTGTGTGGAAAATACCAGGGCAGCTCTGGAGGTAAAGAAACAAGGAGATACTACTTTATATAGTTACAAGACCTTGTTGATTTGTATTTTTACAGCAGAGTAACTGTTAATAAATCAAACATTGTCATATTAATATATTAAATTTAAAATCATTACCAGCTGTTTTGGGGTTGTTCAAAGATTGGTTAGTGTTTTTTCGAGGCAAAAAAAAATCATAAGATAACTGTCTTCCTAAGGGAAGGAAGGGAAATATTTTTCTGATATGTTACTTTAACCTTTTCTCCCCTTTAAACAAAAACTCTTGATTATTTACTTGAAAACATCATTCACCAGTTGATTAGTAGTTTTCCCTGAAACTATATAGCGCTTTTTATAGAAAATGAAAAAAACTATAATATTCATGTGTGTCCCTAAGTGAGATGGGGGGATAATTCTTAATATATAATCTGACTTTTTTTAGTTTTAGTAAGAAACATAAACACTTGTGTTTTTGCAAAGTCTTAACAATACAAAAAAACACATAAACTTGCCATTTGTAAGAAAATAGTCAAAGCAAATGTTGTACACACTGTATTTTATAAATTGTTCTAAACAGTTTTTAGCAGATGTTACACACTATATTTTAACATGTTAAACATTTTTCATCATATATATTTTCTAGAAAGTTTAACTTGTACATCTTACAAACAGCACCTTAGGCTAAATTAGAAAGTTTTGGTATTTCTAATGAATTTTGTGGCTTTTATAATAATATCAATAATATATATTAATGTCATAAGTGGGGTACCGTCAGGGCTCAGTCTCAGAACCTTT
>NW_013665816.1:516096-534036 GCF_000517525.1 Limulus polyphemus | reverse complement strand
GTGAAGAGCATGCTGCTAATTTACAAAAGGATTTAGATCATTTAGTTGGGCAAATAAATGGGAGATGGGTTTTAATTATAATAAATGCAAAATATTGCATGTGGGTTATCATAATTTGAATTATAAGTATAATCTGGATGGGAATAATCTTAATAGTGTTATGAAGGAAAGGGATATTGATGTAATAGTTGATCATTCTCTAAAATCATACAAGCAGTGTGCTGTTGCTAGTGGTAGGGCAAGTAGGATATTAGGTTGTATCTATAGAAATATTGAATACAAGTCTAAAGAGGTTATACTTTCATTGTACAGGTCATTGGTTAGGCCACATTTAGAATATTGTGTTCAGTCTTGGGCTCCTTACCTTAGGAAGGGCATTGAATTGTTGGAAAGGGTTCAGAGAAGGGTTACTAGAATGGTGCCTGGGATGGTGGGGTTGTCATACAATGAGAGGCTGATGTATCATCTTTTTATATTTACCAGTAGGAATAGGGAACACAAATATAAATTTTGGCAAGGTATGAATCATTTTCAGCTAAGACAGTTTTATTTATTTTTCTAACAGGGTGGTTGGCCTTTGGAATGGGTTGACTTCAGATGTTGTAGAGGCAGTAAATTTAAGTGAGTTTAAGAAAAAACTTGATAAGTATATGAATGAAAAGGGCTGGGTTTAAAATTTTGGTAGTTTATTTTTATTAATCATTTTAATTTAGTTTTGAGGATGGAATAGCCAAACTAGACCAATAGGTCTTATGTTGCCCCAAAATATTATGTTATGTTATATGAGGCTTCCACCAAAATATTTTTAAGATGGATAGATTATTTGGACTTGTTGAAGTCATAAAAGTGAATAGAAGTATCAGAAAAACATGTAATTTGTTGCAAAACAGTCACATTTCTAAACTATTCCTAGTGCCATTCCATAAATATAAATAATTTTAAGTGTTAAGAAAGAACAGCTGTAAACTCTACTCTCTTGAATATCCTTTTTTTCAAACTTTCTACAATAGTTTACATTTTCAAGTATTATAGAAAGTATGTGCTTGTAACAATCATAGATTTAGAATATGGACCACATAATTTTTTTTTAGGTTTGAAAGAGGTGATGGAAAACTATGTAAAAATAATTCATTTATCAGCTAAACTTCAATTGTCATAAAAAATATTTACATATCAATTGTTTCATTTAAGTATAGACATACATAAACAACATGTACTTAATTTAGTTTACATCATAACAATTGTTTCGTGTAAGTGTAGACATACATAAACAACATTTACTTAACCTAGTTCACACCACAACAATTGTTTCGTGTAAGTGTAGACATACATAAACAACATTTGTGAACTAGGTTAAGTACCACAACAATTGTTTCATGTAAGTGTAGACATACATAAACAACATGTACTTAATTTAGTTCACATCATAACAGTTGTTTCATGTAAGTGTAGACATACATAAACAACATGTACTTCACCTAGTTCACACCATAACAATTGTTGTTCATGCAACTGATGATACAAATAATGCCATTATGATTTCTGTTGTGCCCCAGCTGGCCCGATGAGACTTGGTATTGGATGAAAAATCCTGTCAGCATTGGATAGGGCAGGTTTAGTGTGTTTGATATATTCTTTTTTGCTTTCACTTATAAGTTCTTAGAGTATAGTTTAATATTGCAATTGTATAAAATGTAGTAATCCTAATTTGAACTTGGAAACTGTTTGTGTTAAGTATTTTTTTGAGTAGCTGTAAAAAATTAATTTCAACAGTACTATTATTTTCTGTGACAGTATTAATGTCCAAACTGATGTGTTGTGACCATACATGACTTACAGTTATTTTCAGCATCTACATGAAAACCTTGTAACATTTTAGTGTTATGTAATTTTTTGCTTAAATATATCATCTTAAATCCACTGAAGTGTTTATATTTCTTTTATTTAAAAATTATGGTATTGATTAGGGTGTGATTCAACTAGAGAAGAAATTAGGAGGAAAACTGATTGATAACCCAAAATCAATGCCATTTCAAGATGGAGGCTCGAATCTGTGTTTATGTTTAGAGGATATTGGGCCAGGGTGGCGTTGCAAGCCTGGAGCCAACTACCAGGTGAGAAGTAGTTTAAGTAGGTGTAGAATATTAAACTTTTGTCTAAATTTTTATTTGATACACTGAGAAACAGTTTTTGGAAATATGAATCGTTTTATTGGAAACAATTATTTTTTTTATGACAAAATACAAAAGAATAGATTTTGCAATAACGTATGCTGTTTAATATGAGAAAACCTGTAGAGATATGCCTCCAAAAACAATTTTCAAGTATGATCTTCCCGACTGATGACTTTGCAAGTTTTAGAATAAATTCATCTTTGAGCTTATCTGACTAACCAGTAGCCTCAGGTTTTTGCTAGTACACTTTTTCAAAAAGAAATTATGTTCAATAATAACCTTATTTGACTTCTTAAGTATTTTTGGCAACCACAGCATTATTTAATTGATGAATTAGGCAGTGTATTCATGATGAAACAAAGGTAAAAATGGGTGCCAACTTCCTTACATAGATAGCAGAGCTTTACTGAAAAATTTCAACAGAATTTCAGAATTCTTCTGTCTTAGGGCTTAAATTACAGTATTGGAAAAAAATATTTGAAACATATAGATGGTATAGAAGTGAAAAATAATGAGTAATTGCAAATATGTGGTCAATCCATTATAACAGAAAATATAAAAGAAAAGCAAACAAACTGTACAACTCTCTAGTATTTTGTATTTGCTTTAAACAGATCAGTACACCTTGGTTTTTATGATACCTTAAGTTTACCAATGTACGATTGTGAAATACTGTTCCAGGTGTACTGTATTACTCTCTATAGTTCAGCCAAGTTGTTTCGTTACCATGTAACTTCCTCAGTCTTCAGTAGGTTTGCCCTCCCTCCCCAATGGCCCAGCAATAAGTCAGATTACCTATAACTGTGAAAACAGGGTTTTGATACCTGTGGTGGGAACAGCAAATATAGTCCATTATGCAGCTTTGCGCTTAACAACAAAGAAACCCATTATGTTATAATTTCTACAAAAAGAGCTGCTAAAAATCTACAATAACAATTACAAGTAATAATAAATAGTCTTATTATAACTAACAGGCAAATAATAAAACACTTCTATGACCACTCTGCCTTAAGTCATCAAGTGAGTACACACTCACATGTAAGCCTTTATGATATAGATGTAAAGACATTGTGCAAACCAACCATGGCTATGAGTGTTTGTTTGACCCCCCTTTTTGGTTTTTGATTCTATATATCCTTTCATCACAAATGCTACATGCTTTGGATCATTGTCTTCCTCGAAGATGATTCTACCAAACAGGAATGACATTATGGATGAGAATTTGCCCGTATTTAAGAGCAGTGAGATGCAGCCTACACTTTATATTTGTCGTCCAGCATGCTTCACTATAGACTGTGATACCATGAGTGCAATCAATATACTATTGTTGGGATTAATGTATTTGTCTGTACTTTTATAGCCATTATGCTGGTGTGGTACTGTCTGACTGGTTGGATGACAGCCACTCATGGCGTAAACTATCAATGCATGATTGTATTCTGGTGAATTTTATTTGTATACAATATTGGGGGAACATTTCCATAATTTTTGCATTTTTTTGTACATTTTATTCACTGTTTCCAATATTGTATCGTACATGTATGTGACCACTTTGTTCCTACTTGTGTACTTTTTCATGTTTTCTTACAAATAGGGCATTTGAAATGCACTAAAAACTAATGGAATAACAATTTTTGAAATGTCAGGTATAATTTTCTAGTCTTAATCAACGTTTATTTTTGGTGTATGTGTGTGTGTGTATATATATTTATTTATTTATTTATTATAGGTATGTGTGTATGAATGAGTGAGAGGGAGAGAGTCTTTAACTAAGGTATTTGAAGAGCTAAGTTTCACTTAACAGAGTTATTCCCTACTAAATTCTCTTTCTATGTCCAGGAAATACCATTCCAACACGTTTGGAGTACAACACAAAACCATCTTCACTGTTCTTTCACTCTTGAACATGTTGACCGCTCCCTACAGACTATTCGCTTTCACGTCCTTGTATATCAACGAGGGATTCAAGCCCATCGGCAGATTCTTCGCATCAACACTGACCTACGAGAGGTGCAATTTTTCATTTCTTATCTTCATTGATTTGTCAACTGTTGGTAATTTTATAATGAATGTCAAACATTTTAAGTAGTTTTTATATTAGAACGACTTTTGCATAGTGTTTTAACATATTCACGTATTTCTAAACCATGTGCTAATATAGATGGAAATAAAAAGTTGAAGATTAAATTGCTCCTTTGAAACATCATGGAATTGTTTTTTGTTTTTTTTGTTAATTCACACATTTCTCTGAGCTGATGCTAATATTAGATGTAAAATACTGTAACGAATAAGTCTTAGGTGATCATTTACAGATGAATACCCAGACCAACGTCTAATATTTATTAGTTATGTGCAAAATACAGTTTGTGTGCATATGCAATTAAACAGAGTTATGTTTACTCAGAAACCACCACCAAGCCCAGCAGTGAACCTATCTGTTCCTTTGGGATCAACCATAACTTCAGGAATGGGAAACAGCTGTGTAGTGACAATTGATCCTCCAGCAGAGGGGTTCAGGTGAGTTTATTGAAATTAGCAACAGTGTCCAAAGACTATTGTTTTAATTGACATATGTAAGTGTGATGACATTAGGAACAGGCTCCACAGACTTTTTTCCAATTATGTGAATAGTGTGGCAAATTTAGCAACAGCTTCCAGAAAGTGTTATTTCAATTAACTTGTATATATATTATTAGTAACAGCCTACAGAGAGTGCTGTTATAATTAAGATATGTAACATGTCTTGACATTACCAACAATTTCTTGAGAGTGTTGTTCTAATTAACATGCATATACACTAATAACATCTAATTGTTTTAAGTGATACATTGAGTAATAGTTCTGAGGGTTGAGTTATCATTTAAAAATTGGCTTGCCAGAAATAACTGATGTTTCAGCTGTGTGTTTAGGCTTAAAAGGCTTTGACAAATCATCAGATATGGGTCGTTGTAGTAGTTCATTAGTGTTTTTTTATATTTAAGATGCATGCTAGTTGCAAAAGCTACACTAATAATGCTTTTTGCAAATTCATGAACTCTCCCTGTATAAACAGTGAGTAAACCTTGAAGCAAATTGAAAGATTTCACATTATCTTAATCCATCTCATGTACATAATCTGTTTTTTAGGCTGTCTTCAGAAGTACGTAAGCAACTTTGTGCCTATCTTGATCCTCCAACAACTAAGGGAAATGATTGGCGAAGACTTGCCCAAGAACTGGGTGTAGATAGGTAAAGTGGTTTTACGTATAACCTTGAAATATGTTGTTAAGTTAACATGTCCAAAAAATTCAATAAAACAACACATGGATGAAATTCTTCAAAGTGGGAAAAACATTTAGCAAATTTTATTTCCAGTGAATGGAACTGGAATATTGCAAAAAAGCTAGCAGTGTAGTTTATTAATCATGTAATTGTTTCATTTTTTTACAATTAAGGTGTGGCATCCATCGGAGATTATTTCCTTTTGCTTTACCTATAAATGTACTTATTTAGTGATATTTTCCCTTCTCATGACAAAATAGAAAAAAAATGATTTTTTTTTTTTGTGTACATGAACTCCCTCAACAGCACAACATGTTAGTTGATGACCCATTTTACAGGAAGGAACTTCTGTGTTTGACAAATAATGAATATATCTAAGATTTAAAGATTGCAACAGTGATTTAGGGACTTCTTCACCTAATGAATATCGAGTCTATCTTGGGTTGTAAATATTACTGTGACTTACAGTATATTTGAGTCATCATTTCTTATCTCAACTTTCTAAAAATCAGACTTTAAATGGACAATTTGCCCAAAATTCTAACCCAATTTATCTCCCCACCTCCAAATCTTTCAAAAATTTCAAGCATTTATGTGTAAAATCATTATTCCTGTCTTTGAATTATTATAAAAGCCCTTTCCTGTACTCTCACTTTTAAACTGAACAAAATACTTAACATGACTTAAGAGTTTTATTCAAGCAGCTAAATACAGAGGGTACTAAATTTGTGAAGGCAACTGAGAATACAATCCTGCTGGTAGTTATTGGAAAGCTGACATTTCAGTTTCCAAATCGACATTGGGTTATTCTGGAAGAAATGCATCTGGGAACTGCAGTTTATACATAATGCTGCTCAAGTGTAGATTGCTTCTAGATTTTGAAAAGCAAGTTAGAAAGTAAATATTGAAATTTTTCAAACTACGAGTGTAATTCAACATAACTTTCTGTGCTCAAGATTTTATCTAATTGTTGAATATGTCTCTATTAAGCTTAAAAATATCTTTACAATAATACTGAAAACACATCAAAATGTATTACTAGGAAATATACATAAACAGAAATTTTATAGTAAGGAAAATGAGTAGTTGCATTGTATTTAATTAATAAAACTATATTTCAATACAATAAATGGTGGGCTAAAATATACCTAAAGAGAATGAAAGATCTGAGTTTGTTTGTTAGAATTAGTCAAACATAAGATTATTTTTGATACTAACTCCATCTATTTCTCTATTTTTAGGTACATCAATTACTTTGCAACTAAAACAAGCCCAACTGAGCACATTCTTGATCTTTGGGAAGCAAGACACAGAGAGGCTACAGCTTTAACTGATCTGATGAATTTCTTTCGAGTCATGGATCGTAATGATGCTGCTCTTGTTATAGAAAGGGATGCAGGACCTTGGCTCTGAATCATTTAAGTTATTGAGACTGTAAAATGTATATGTGCCACATCAGTGTACAAGAGCTGTAACAGATCTTGGACTTTGTTGTACAAGCGCTGTAATAGATCTTGGACTTTGTTGTACATGGGCTGTAATAGATTGTAGACTTTGATATTCCTCTCTGTTGCAAGAATATGGTACGCAAGTATGACTCATTGTTGATGGACTTGCAACAGGAAGAAGTAATGTACATATTGAAAGAAAGAAGACGTCTAGGATACTAGTGTACACCAGATACACAATTGATGCTGTCAAATTAGCTGAGGAACAAAAGATGTTCATGAGTAATAGTAGTTTGAAGTGAACATTTATGTATGAAGATTATATAGGAATTATCTGACTTTCCTTACGAAAACTAAGTGACTTCTTTGTTGTAAGTGGGTATAAGCCATTCTATGCAGCCTTGTCCTTGTGCCAATAAACGTAGTATTTTTAGTAATTCTAGAACATAAAGTTCCTCTTCTTAGAGCTTTGTGGACCAGAGATTATCTCAAGAGAAGTTTTTAACTTAAAAATGTACTATCCTTACTCGTAATTTTTTTTTATTCATACATTGTTTTCTGCACAAATTTAGCCCATGCAGAGTGTTACTCAATTTTTCTAAATATTTTAAAACTTTCATAAATAACAACAGTCAACAAGTATTTTTAGCTGAAACTTTTTCCATATTGATAGTGAACACTTTTGATGTATTTGTGCTGCAACTTTTTCTTATTCTGTTTAGTTCATTAAGTGAAGAAATACAAATATAGACTTGGTACATTGCTTTTATATACGAAGGTGTGTAATAACCAGTTTAGTCTGTCAGAATTAGCTTAATTTCTTTCTATTTTTGATATTTCTTAAAAGAGAGAAAGAGATTTACATTTTTAATCTCTCCATTACATCGTCTCCCTTTCTTTGTTGTGCAATCGTCTCTGTTAAAAATGAAGTAGGAAATGTTGAAAGATGGGGCAGTTTTCTTCTTAATTCCTTCACTATATAAGAAAGCCAACTTGTTTTTGTGTACATGATTGTACAGCGCTTGTTTGTTTGTATTGAAATAAAGAGAGTTGATAACGAAAATATGTTCTATTTGTAAGACTGAAAAGAAAAACTATGTTGATAAAAATATTTCAAACAAAATGTTTAAAGTTTTTGCATTCAATGCAGTTGCGCATGTATTAAAGCACCTACAAGTTTAATGAATGTAAAAATGAGTGGTTAGATAAACATATTTACACTTTTCAACTTTCCAAAACCAGTTCTCATTTGAAACCTCTAACTAAAAGAGAAACTTGTTTTAAACTAAAAAATAATCTAGAATAGAAAGTAATGATGCAATTAGTCGAGACTATTATTTATATAAAACAGAATATATATAAAACAACTGAAAAACTAAACCATACATATTAGATATTTTATCATCTCCAATGGCAATTACTTTTATATATATATCTTAAAAGATAGTGATGGTGAATGAACATCAATCTCACAAGCAGTGAAATCTAGATGAATTTCGCCATATTTGAATATGACTTACTTAGGTGTATCCATAATCGTGTGTTACACATTTAATATTTCTTCCAGATGCTATCAAATCAGTAAATAGTTTTATACTTCTGCTTCTTTGGTGATAATTTGATTTCTCTTTACAGAGTTTCTAATAAGAGGATTCATTCCTCCTCTTTCCTCATAAAATCATTGCAAAATATGGCTGGTTCAGAGCGACTTCAAAATATTATTAAAGTTGTCAAAAGCAACCCAACCCCAGTTTCTGCCACTGGATTAAAGGCACAATTATCAGAAATGGATCAATCCACAGTTTATCCTCTAGAAGAATTTTGCCCACTGTGGCACAATAAAGTACTATGTTTTATAAATAACAGCGATTGTTTTAGTTTAATGTAGTAAGGTTTTATAAAATTATCATCCCAACAGGTCTCTTGTAAACAAATGCCACAATTCGGTAAACCCTACTCAAATTTTGAGGAATTATATAAACATTTAAAATAGGAAGTATATAACAGAAAAATAAAATAAATCACAAATGCAATGGGATATTTACTGTGATCACCAAATGTATCAAAACCCGATTTTTGAACACTGTAAGTCGAGAGACTTACCAAGGGTCACTGTGGGGGCAAATGTGGAGTAGGTAGAACATGATTAAACAGTATGTTCTATCTTCTTAAGTTAACCTTGGATTTTCTGCCATATGACAAATTTATATGTTTCCGAGTTGTCTGTTTCAGATCATGTGTCGCGTTTGTTAGTTTGTTCACTACGCTACTGACAGGATCACAAGCTTCTAAAACGTTACACAAACGTCTAAAACGTTATACAAACGTCTAGGCTGTCTCCCAAAACAGAAATCGTTAAGTTGTAGTTTAAAAGGTAGCACCAGGCTCTGTTTCGAGCATCGGATCGGCAATCACGGTGATGGCTGAATTGACTGTTCTGCTTAATTTTTCCCAATTTTTCTCAACTAGAAGTATGATCCTCCCTGTCTCTGCTGCTTCAACTGACCGATTGCTTGACACCTGTTTACCTTCATTCCTCTCTTGATGCATGATTCAAGATCCTTGAGTTTATGTGAATGTCTAGAACTAATGTGTTTCTTTAGATTAAAGAGTGAGTTCTAAACGGCACTGTAAATTTTCTTTTAGGGCAAACACAACTTAAACTGCAACAAAACACTTTGGAATTAGGATTCACTTTCACTTTCAACAAATTCAAAATAGTCTTTTATATATGGCTGCTTTCCCGATTACACTCACTGTTAAAAGCTTCTGTAATAGAAACGTCGTTTTTTACTAGATTCCATTTTATGACATTAGCTAATGTACATGGCGACGCAACCTAGCGCTAAATGTTGCTTTGGCGGAAATAAGGAGAAATGACGTCTGGTTGCAGTAGAGAAAAAATTCAATCCTGGCGCAACAAGTCCACGGCAGCAACTTCCTTACGTAACACGTTTGATTGTTTTTTTGTAAGCAACATGCAGTTTAAATATATTCATATACAATATATTATACAAAATGCAACATATGAAATTATATAATACTTTTCTATCTTATAATAAATATATAATTATAATAATATATATATAATAGTATAAATATATATTACTCATTATTTTATTAATAGTAATATATATATAAATCACGTTTGAAATAATATATATATCTGGGATTTGCTTAACTAATTATCCAACATTAAATATAAACTAGCTGGTTCATACGAATAACTTGTTTTATCCATTGAATCGTGTTAACCAAGATAAGTTTCTGTTAGAACTGTCCAGCTCAAGAATTTAATAAAACATTTGACAGTACTTCTAAAGTAAATGTTTATATAAAAATTAATTAATAAACCTTCTAAATTAATGTAAGATTAAACTGAACGTATAAAGAGTAAATATTAAATTTAACAATATTATAAACAAAAACAAATACTAAGAACGCTTTATATATATTACGTAGCATTACGTCACGAATAGCCAACAAGCCATCGCTGCAGATCCACTTAGTCACTTCTAGAAACATAGCAGCGAGTGCTATCTAGCACGCGCTACGCACAGCTCTGTGGACCACATATTTCTTTTCATCTAAAACAGATATGAAGCTGCTGTTATTAGTGTGATTAGCTTTGTTCAGAAACATAAGTGTAGTGTTTTTTGTTGTTGTTTTTTTATGAGAGGTTTAGGCAGAGCATTCGTGTTGAAGTAAACACAGCACGGATTCCGCGATCTTCTAACAAAGTATAAAAATCCTCTCACTACCTACATCAATCAGACCTGACCTGAAGATCTTTCAAAATGTCACCACATTTTCTAACAGAATCAGTTGTTGCACAGTTTACCTTCATTTATTTCAAAAAGAATATTTGGAATAATTGTGGCAATGTCCCAGATCTGGCCAAATGTTTTGTCCTGTGTATAGATTAATGGCAGTGTTACTTCATTCTTCTGACTTGGCTGGAATCATTACAGTAGTTCTTTGTAATGTAATTAAAAAGAATAAAAAATATGTAACTTCTGTTAAACCAAGTGTACCTATTGATTCATATCATTTGTTCGCTTCTGTCTTGTTCATAGTGACCCTAGAATTCAACTTGTTTTCCCGAAAGGGGACCGAATGCCGCCTGGTGGAGTCGTCTATTTTAACCACTCACACCACTCAGTAGTATGTTGTCTGTCAACCAGTCAGTATACACTAAAATGACGTCACGTAAGGGACGCTTAACATTCCCATTTGTACTGTTGTAACGGCTGTAAAACGTGCGCGTACCATGAATCACGAGAAGAATTATGCACTTTGTAGACTACAACACAGCATGACATATGAATTTCAAAAGCAATAATTGTTACTCTAAACTTTGGTTTTATTTACTCTTGAAACAGAACATTTTCTGGGACCCTGCAGAAGTATATCGTTATATTTATATTTTATCTGAAAGTGAAAATGAAGAAAGGCATAACTTTTTAAAACCTAATATAAAGTTATATCGATATGTAACTTATCCAATGCAATACTGTGTGTGAAAATATAGTCCTAACGTTCGTGTGTGTCTAATATAAATGTACAGCAGTGTGATTGACTTGTGTATGTGAATACTGATTTATTAGCGTTAAATAGTGCTTATGTAGCACAAAAATGAGATTAGCATTTTAATCTTTACGAGTACAGTTGATGTTACAGTTGCGTGTATTTTAATACCACGCTACAGTAACATATTTGCAAAACAGAATTTGTGATTTTACTATAACGAAAACAAATTATTAGAAAAAGCAGTTGGACTTTTTATTACGTCTTATAATATGCTCCCCGAGTCGCGTGATTTCGTCGGTTCTTGCATGTTCATACATGGTCAACAATTAATTTAAATTTGTTATTGCTTAATACAGTGCTAATTAATACAAAACTAGACTTAAAATTCTAGGTTTAATGTGTAACACTTGAGTTGTTTATGTGAAATTAAAAAATGAATATATAAGTTAAGCGCTAGTTTTCAATTATGAGATTAATACTCATTAGTAATTTTTGCGTCGTTTAATGATAAAAACGAAAACATTAGTGAGGTAAAGAAAAGATTAAGGTAAATTTCATCTAATTATTTTTCCTAAAGATTTTTATAGTTACACGTTTCGAAATACATTTCTACAACTATAAGGAAAATATTCCAAGAACATTAACATTTTATCACCAGCTTAAACGTGACCCTATTTACAAATGCATCTTAGCAACCACACGAAAATTAATGGAGGAATATGAGAGTGATGAGTTGGAAGCTGTCAATTAATGGAGGAATATGAGAGTGATGAGTTGGAAGCTGTCAATTAATGGAGGAATATGAGAGTGATGAGTTGGAAGCTGTCCAAGTTGCTATGAATGAAAAAGTATTTATTGATTCGTAGAAAATTGGATTAGTGAAAACATTTAACAAAGGTTAAACATGTTTTTTGTTAAGTGTTTCTAGTATGGACTAAAATTTTGTAAACTTTAGGCCTGAAGCCACTGGCTTGGAATGATATATGGCTCGTAAACCCAAGCCACGGATTTGATGATCGCTGTCTGCCCAAAATCAACTCCGTTTTTGAACTGACATAAAACGAAACAAAAGTTGTGTGCCTATGAAAGACATTAAGTTCCTAAATACGTAAAAAGGCATGCATAACAGTAAAACTAAATAGGAAACACTAATTAAACAACTACAAACAAAATGAATGCATACAAAGGTTCCTCCCTATACTTATTTCAAAGGAATAATATCACCTTTCAAGTAATATGGGAAGGTTCTTTATAACTAACGGTTTCTATTTATTGTTTATGTTTACATTTGAAAATGTCTTTCTTAGAAATTAAACGTTGTACGATATCATGTTCATGAATTTATTTTCAGCTACACATTTGAAAGTTGACGATCACCAGCAGGAAAGTTTTGGTTAACAAAATACTCCATATGTATGTCAATATGCATGTAATCTGTTACCACATCAATATCGAATGTGTTTACTACAATAAACATACCTTGGAATGGTCAGAACATACAACATCTATAAGTAATCTATCATAAAGTTGAAGATAAAACTAGGTATCAACTGTTACCATGGTATATGTTATTCTATACGCAATCTGTCACCACATCAATATCGAATGTGTTTACTACAATAAACATACCTTGGAATGGTCAGAACATACAACATCTATAAGTAATCTATCATAAAGTTGAAGATAAAACTAGGTATCAACTGTTACCATGGTATATGTTATTCTATGCGCAATCTGTCACCACATCAAGATCAAATGTGTTTACTACAACAAATGTACCATAGACTGGTTAGCACACATAATATATGTAAATAATCTGGAAAAACGTTAAAGATAAAACTATATATTACCATAATATATCAATCTGTATGTAATCTGTCACTACATCAAGTTACCACAAATGCCATTAAGCACAGCATTTCTTACAAGGTTAACAACAAAACTAAGAGGAAATTAAGCTAATATATATGCGTTGTTATTGTGTATGTAATTTGAAAGCAGATTAAAATAAAACTAAGAGCAAGCTCAACTACCATATACGGTATTCTTGTGGTATGCAGGCATACCACGTATTTTTAGTCTTCTTACTTAAATGTAAAAATTTTCAAAAGTTTTTGCTTATTCTGAATCTATTCAGTTTTTCAATACATGGTCCAGAAGATCGAAAAATGATTTTCTTTTCGTTGCCTTTGTTCCTTTGTTGTTTTCTAAAGATAATACTTGATGTAGCCACAGGAGGATGCTGCTATAATCCTGAACGTAAACTACAGCAGTGTCCCTCACTGGAAGGATAGATGATATTTAAAAGTTATGGCCTCCTCTAAGTTGAATGACAATGACCTGTCAAGAGGGTAAAACTAGTCGCTATAGGTAAAGATGATGTTTTCCGTTAAGTCAGAAAAGTTGGATTTAACCACCTCAACTCAAGATCTCAAATGAGTTGGTTGACGGGACAACGTTTTAATGGGAAAAACCAGTTGAACAATTCACGAGTTCAGTGAGAGTCTAAAGTCCAGCATCCAGAAAGCAAGTATGTACATTGCTTTTTCTTTTTTTTTCTTGGTGGTAAATATTTTTTCATGTTGTAGTACACATCTTATCCATTCTTTTTATTTCTTTGCTTAAACTCAGTCAGTTTAGTTACCATAGACTAACTGTAGTCTCTGGTATGACTTCGTAATCTATCGTACCGATCCTCCCGTTCTAAAGCGGACCTAACTTAATACTCTTTGCAGAAAGCAACGTAGCCTGAGAATCTCAAATCTGTTGTAATTTGTCTCTTGGTTAACGATATCTAGGATCAAACTTAGCTACCATAAAATGTGTCTTCACGTTTCTATCTACCTAATACTTCACCGAATTTGAGACAAAAGTAGATAAATTTGATATTTTCGTGTATATTATACTGAATGAAATCTGAAAGGTTTATTTATTTTTGAGGATAAAGCTACACAATGGGCTATCTGTGCTCTGCATACAACGGGTATCGCAACCAGATTTTTAGCGTTATAAGCCCTCAGACATACTGCTGAGCCTCCGGGGGTTAAGGCTTCTGAAAAGAATAATAATATAACCACAAATACTCCAACTGTACCACAGAGAAGGAAAAATTTTTTGGATATTTTTATCTTATATGTAATTTGCTATTGAAAACACAGTAGTTCAACAACTTGAATTATCTATAATTGTACATTGACTAAAACCAACGGATTAATGAATCACAATTTAACAACATCTAGGATCAAACTTAGCTATAATAAGCTGTGTCTTCAGGTTACTAAACATGTTTGAGAATATGTCATTAATTAAATGATGTTTAATTATGTTTCGAATAATTCAAACTTTGACTTTTTACGCTGGATACGATACTTTCATGTTATAATAATTAGTTCACTTTTATCTCATTGAAATACGACTCATAGCGATTAGAAATAATTACATAAAAAAGTTAATTAAACTGAGTTGGTTAATCTTAAACTGTATCCAGAAGTTGCTGTTAGCAAGGCAACGTTTCAGTCTAGATTGCTTTCTAATTCGATTGGAAAAAAATAACTGTACTGTAAGTAAAAATCAGTTTGCTAATGCACTGTGGATAACTGGTTGTATAACGTATACGTTTTAAGAATGACCATGCTAATTACTACAAATATATTTGGACATTTTCTTTGCATGTTACGATATTAACATTAGGTTCGTATTCCGAGAAAGTGGTATAAAAAGTTAACCCCTCATGTCCATACTGTAGTGGGCCGAGCACGAACCAATGGTTAGCGTACCGGATTGTTGGGGTCGTGTGTGCGTTATAAGAGGATAAAACCACTATTCGATTAGAATAGACAACGAGTTGGCAGTGGGTGGTGTTGACTAATTGCTTTCCCTCTAGTATATCACTTTGGTAAATTATTAGTATATGTTAGAATATCAGTGAGATAGCAATTTAATG
This sequence comes from Limulus polyphemus, assembly GCF_000517525.1. Lineage (NCBI taxonomy): Eukaryota > Metazoa > Arthropoda > Merostomata > Xiphosura > Limulidae > Limulus > Limulus polyphemus. Next base: position 518,680 of record NW_013665816.1, on the reverse strand, counting down.
AGGACTCAAGTACAATATATACAATATATATACACATTTGATATATTTTTCATTTGTTATTAACTCTACAACCAATTGAAACTAAATCTAGCTTTTTTATTTAAAATATGCACTTTAATAGCTTCAGGTCATGCATCTGACTGTACTATTAAATATATGGGACTTTACAGTTATATTTCAACGGTAAAAATGTGCATTGATGGAAACGCGATTCTTAAAAGTCACGCGCGAAGATTAAATCAACAACTAGATAATCTTTGCAGCGAAATAAAAAAGCCAATAAAAGACTTCAGAAAATTTTGATGACAAGAGGTCGAAAACATTTGTAGCTGGAAAAATATTTGTATAACAAGTCTGTTAGTTTAGCATAAAGCTACATAATGGGATATATGGTTTGTTTTCACCACGAGAAAAGAACACCTAATATTAGTTGCAGAAAACCCCAAGTTTATACAATTAATCCACCAGGGGACGCTATAAGAAAGGGAATAATTATTAATGTTAATTATTCCAGATTACATGGTAAACTTAGTCTATATTTTTATTACATAATGAACACTGGAAATACAAATACAAAGAAAAATATGATTAATTGTACCCTTTTAAAGAAATCGTCGAGAGGAAGAAAGAAATGGAAAACCAACTCAAATCAGATCTTTCTTTATATTTTAAGCTATTTTTAATTTATGTACTGATCGCATTAATTATCTCTCTAAAATTAAGTATAGACATTTTTTAAAAACTCGTGATTTAATAAAGACCACGTCATGGTTATTATTTGCGGTTTTAATGAATCCATTCATTGTTGTTGTTTTTTCGTGTAAAAATAACAAGAATGTTCCATTGTAGCGCCATCTATTGTACATTGTGTAAATCATTTTCTGAAAAGTATACTACTTTAAGTCTTGTTATTAAACTATTCCATCACAGATATCACTTGTTCATCGATTCAACTATTTTCATCATCCCAACTTTAGTATATTAATTATGTCTTCGCTTATAGACATACTGTTTTTCTATTGTTTCTTCGTCTTCAGGGTACTTTTCAATTGACCACCATTCCTTCATTTCTCGATGGATTGACTTTTTCCAATATGCCCAGACGCTTTTTTAATTTTTTCATTATGTAGTGCTTTTAAGGATTTTATGGGATCAAAGGTAAAACAACCCAAAAATGTATATTTTGGACTCCTGTACGGTAATATTTACAGCAATCAAGATGAAAATTGGCACAAATACAATTTTTCATGTACCCAACACAATGACGTACAAAAAGGTATATTTTTTTTCATTTTGAGACTTTTAGAACTCATAAAAAATACGTAATTTGGGCATTTTTGGTCAATTACTCGGTCGTATTTTGACCAGTTTACACTGGATTTGGTACAAAGATACTTTTTTACAGGTCTGACACATTCACATACAAAAATTGTGGACTGGCCCATTTTTTAGTAATTATAGGGGGGAGAGGCGGTTAAGATGCTACAAAAAACAAAATTGTCTTTTGACAATTACTCCGCCGTATTTCAACCCATTTACATGAGATTTTGTACAAAGATGTATTTTACAAGTCCCAAACAGAGATATAGACAATTTTGGAATTTTGGTCTTTTGCTCAATTTTTCAGCGAAAAATCACAATTTGAGATTTTCGTGAACTATTTATGTGTATGTCGATCAAATCACGTGGGATTTGATACAAAGATACCTTCTTGCAAGTCCCAAACAGTGGTATAGACAGTTTTAGATTTTTATGTGTTTTTCACGATTTTCCTGGTGTCAAAATTGACCATGTTTCATTCGCCTACGAATATTGACCTCTTTAATTCCATCTAATTTTCTTCACAGCGTTAAAGCACAGATCAGGCCAATGAATTATTAACTGTTGATTGTTCAATGAGTGCACTTAACCTAACTAGTAACATTAACTCTCCCTAACAGCTAAAGCAGTCACTACTATCGATAAAATGTTGTTTCAAATGTATTGTAATTCTTTTCATGAGATACATCAACGAACATAATGTTATTTCAACTAAATTGTTAAGACCAGAAAAATATTAAACTATCAACAATCTCTTCTTCTAAAATTGTAGTTAAAATGCTTCTAATATTTTTATAAAATCACTCATTCTTTTACAGATTTAGAATTTTTGAATAGGATAGATCAGAAAATTTTAAAATTAAATAGCACCACGAAGGTTTAGTTTGAGAACGATAAAAAGGCTGGGTATAAAACTATTCCTGTGCCTTGTTCAAAGTTGTTTTTTCTTAACGATTAACTAACTTTCAAAGAAAAAAAATTATCAAGATGCTAAGTTCTTTGAATCAAGCAGATTTAGCATGCTAATTAATATCACGATTATCTTTTATTACCATGTTCTGTTGGCCCCTGGTGGGCTAGCGAAAAGTACGGAGTTACAAAGCTAAAATCCGGGGTTTGATTCCATGCAGTGGACAAAGTAGATAGTCCATCGTTTAGCTTTGCGCTAGAATAACAAGAACTAACAACAACAGCCATCTCGGCCCGGCATGGCCAGGTGGATAAGGCGCTCGACTCACAATCTGAGGGTCGCGGGTTCGAATCC
>NW_013665816.1:511887-515588 GCF_000517525.1 Limulus polyphemus | reverse complement strand
GCGCGAAATTCCAAAAACACAAAAAAACACACAACAGCCATGTTTTGGTAGGACCATTGAAAAACGAAACCTCGACACAAAACGTTTTTATTTCGGGTTTCGAAAGATCAGGAGGTTTAGCCATTATAAGTTTAATACTTACAAAAAGTATAACTTCCGAACTTTTGTAAATGTGTGAACGTGATATGTTTACGGTAACTTAGCATATTATTATCTCATCGTGAGAAATTTATGGGTAACTTGAAAGCTGGTTATACGAACATGCAACTAAGTGGCTCCTCTGTTACACCTTTCACGATGATAGGATTGTTGAAGTCGTTTAGATTTCTAGAACTCAAGTGATTTTGATTAATTATAGGAGACGATAATGTTACAAAAAATTCAACTATAATGAGACTTTTTGTAACCTCATTTTTGAAGTAGCTATCAATCACAATGTTCATCTAACTTAATATTCAATATATCTCCGTTTAATTATGATTTAATAAGGGTTTGGTACGTATAAAAACCAGATATGATCCAAGCTTAGTTTAGTTTGCTCTTTTTCTTGTATTATCCACAAATAAATCAAGCTCAGTGTTTTGAAGGGGTGGACGCAAACCTTACTGAAAGTGATTGAATGGCCAGGTGGTTAGAGTGCTTAACTCGCAATCTGAAGGTCGCGGGTTCGAATCCTCGTCCCACCAAACTTGCTTACCCTTTCAGCCATGGAGGCGTTATAATGTTACTGTCAATCCTACTATTCGTGGTAAAATAGGAGCTCAAGAGTGGTTATGACCAACTGCCTTCCCTCTAGTTTTTCACTGCGCGAAATTCACAACAAACCATCGCCCCCTATCAGGTTTCAGAAGTGCAAAATCAGGCAGCGACCAAATCTTTACATTGAGAGATATTATAGAACAGCAAGTATCATGCCACCTAAAATTTGTGGAATTTGAGAAGGCATTAATAGTGTGCATCAGCCTAGCCTAGGAAAACTTCTTATAATCATATAATTTTGAAGCTATATGAAGAATTTCGATGCTATGAATGACATCCTGACATCTGCTTTACAATAATGTTTCCCATTGTCGCCACCAATATTCCTAGTATGCATAGATTGCATAATGAAATGAGCCAAAAAACAACAAAAATGGAAGTCGATGGAAAAGTAGCAACCTTGAACATCTCGACCATGAAGATAACCCCTAACATCGCACAAAAGAAATTAAAGTAATTCGGATAATGATCTCTTGACCAGTACTGGACTCATGATTAATCTCAAAAAGACAAAAGTGATAAAGATAACTCAACAAAATAATGCATCAGTCTGTATTGGAGTTCAACAGATGAAGGGACTGAAGAGGTTGTCAACTCCAGAATTTGTGAAGATAAGAAAGTATTTTGCCTAATGAGAAAGCTGTGAACATCGACTAAAATTATCAAGAACATTAAGTTACGCATATTTAACAGAAAACTAAAATCATAGATACTGTATGGATGTGAAAGTTGGAAGATAGCAAAGAACATGCAGGAGAAGAAGCTGCAAATTTTCATCTTTACAAGCTATTATAGAGTTCAGATGACCCAGGATTATAACTAATAAACAACTCAAAGAACAATGTAATCAATAGGATATCAAGGTAAAAATTTCACGAAGAAAATGAAGAAGGATCGATTATATTTTATGTTTAAGACCAAACAGATATTTCCAGAGAAGCGATCTACTGAGCCACAATTAATAAGTGTAGACGAGAAAAGCCGAAAATTATTTGGCGTGGAGAAACATGGGCAGAACTAAAAACCTGGGTACCGCTAGAAGCGGGCAGAACAACTGATTGAGAACAGAAGAAACCTGGGTACCGCTAGAAGCGAGGTTTCTTCTGTTCTCAATCAGTTGTTCTGCCCGCTTCTAGCGGTACCCAGGTTTCTTCTGTTCTCAATCAGTTGTTCTACAAGGTACCGCTAGAAGCGGGTAGAACAACTGATTGAGAACAGAAGAAACCTGGGTACTGCTAGAAGCGGGTAGAACAACTGATTGAGAACAGAAGAAACCTAGGTACCGCTAGAAGCGGGTAGAACAACTGATTGAGAACAGAAGAAACCTGGGTACTGCTAGAAGCGGGTAGAACAACTGATTGAGAACAGAACAAAGGAGTGTTGAAGCCTTAAGTTCTATTCAGAACGAAAAGGACGAAATAATTTCACAATAGGTACATAGATATACGATAGAATACATAGAATACGATAACAGCATAAATCTATACTGAAAACTAACCATAAAACAACCTAACCTTACTGGTCATTTTCAGTCTTGAAAATTCAAGACCACCTAATTTATGTTCCATATTTTACAAATTTATTACAAAATAAAAGCTATTATCAAAATAATTTTTGTGTGTTGTATGTCTTATGTTTACTATGTCATAGCCGTTATATTACATTTTTATTGAGATCTAAAGGAAAAAATATATTAAAATACAGTATTTATATTACTTACAATAAGTTGGTCACATACATATGGTGTTTCTTAAAGGTAACGTGTAGCGACTATCCGTATTAACTTGGTTAATGTTGATATTATCAAACTCTAGTTAAATTTAACGTTTACAAAGGCACTATCTTTTAAGAAGGAAAAACGTTTCTATAGTTGATGTTTGAACTCCTTAGAATTCTTCTTCGTTTAGAATGGTATCATATCCCTATCTATCTGTTATTCAAGACATGAATATTACAATAACGTTTATTTCTTAAATTACGTAATTCTAACGGACTTTTGATATCAGAGAAGCATGTTGCTGAACATTCTATGACAATGATTTTTTTGTTAGTTCCAAATACAGTAAAGTGTTGTAGCTTTTACCTTCAAATAGTTAAAGTATATATCACCACTGTTCCTTCCGTAACAAATCAAATCAAACAATATGTTATCATTCCGTAACCACAGCCCTCCAGTGGCACAGCGGTATGTCTGCGGACTTACACTGCTAGAAACCGGGTTTCGATACCCATGGCAAGCAGAGCACAGGTAGCCATTTGTGTAGCTTTGTGCCAAATAACAAACAACAACAACAATAACCACATGCCATCAGCTGATAAGTCACCTTAAAGGTTTGAGGTTAGTCACCAGGCTGTGTAATTATCTAACAATCGAAACAAAGCGTTTCTAGCTCCCCGTTCAATAACATAACCAAATAACTGTAACTGCTGTTAGGACATGACAGGAACTTCGTTCTGTGTCTAATGCATTTATATCATTCACATTGTTTTGCATTACCAAGCGACCAACAAGCATCTGAACAATGATTCTGCAACGAGTTTAAATGAGACTTCTAGCCCCCGCCCTTTTTTTGTAACAACTTTCTGCAAGCTCGCTGATACCTTAACTCCGATACATAAGTGGACCAAAGGCACAGAAGGTCATTAGAACATGAAAACCGTGTGGTCGAATTTTTTCAACTTTTAGTTTGAGAGTCTTCGCCAACTTTAGGTTCTTGTTTATTATGTTGCTAAGATACCAAGAAGGAGACATGCGCATGATTTTCTTGTGGTTGAAAAGTTTTCGTTTCTAACCATATTCATCACTTTACGGATGATGGCTGGTTGCTGTCTTACAAACGCTGCTGTGCGAATTTAAACTTCCAATGATTAAACTGTTCCATCCTTTATTTTTTATATCGTTTAATTATTTGTTTGTTTATTTGGAATTAACCACAAAGCTA
>NW_013665816.1:508216-510904 GCF_000517525.1 Limulus polyphemus | reverse complement strand
GACATACCGCTGTATCACTGAGGCTATATCGTTTTCAAAAGAGAGGTCGTACACCTTTCAACAACCGACCAAGTTTTGTAGTCATTTCATAAAAGCAGTCAGCATGGTTTCATTTTTTTATAAGGGACAAATGCTTGTCTATCACTTTATCATAATACTAGAACTGTAAAAACATCAACTGTAAAACCATATATATGTCACACACGTTTCCGTAATCTGTAAGTGATCGTGTATAAAATAGCATCCTGTAAAATTCTGTTGAAATAAGCAGCAGGTGAAATAAATTGGTTGCTAACATTTATGGTAAGATAGCAAAGAACCTTTTTAAAATATATAAGAAGTTGTGTCTTAAGCTTTAATCAAAAACACCAGGCTTTGTTAATGACTTTCTTCTATCCTTTGTTTTAATTTTATATCTGTAATATAGAATTGATAACCTTAGTTCTTTGCAACCACTTTTACAAAAAAAAAGAAAGGAACAAAGAGGAAACATTAATGACAACAGAGACACCTACCGGAAGAAGGCCACATTTAGTGCCGTTGCATTAAGTAACGCCCCTTTTACTAATAAAAGGGGCAACTCCTTTGCCTTCTATGTGAATTTTGTTATAAAATACTTTCAGAAAAGTACATTTATCGTATGGCTGTACTAAGTTGATGTGTCTTGCTACAGTGTTAGATGTGCTATCATTTTTAGTAACAAATTTTACAATTTGCTAGATGTCATATTTTCTAATCACTTTTGTATTATATTTTATAACAACGTATATTATTGGATATAGTGAGACGTAGTAGATAGATAAATAAGCAGACAGATGGATACATAGATATTTAGAGAGATCTTACCTCCACGAAGATATCTTCAGCAGATAAACAGGTGAAACTAACCCTAGAAAAGAAGACAAGAAAACGAATTCAAGTCTGTATCAAGCAAACTGAAACTCTTCAGCCGACTAAAATTCTTATTGCGATCAATCAACTAAACAGAAAGTTTTCTTGATTGTAGTTAATTGATTTAAGGTATTCCGTCAATGTTACAGACAGGTAAAATAAACAGAAGAAGGGAACACGAGAAAGAAACCCGTTAACGAAACAAAGATAGAGTATGCTGACATTTATAATTTTGGCGACACAAAAAATCATCTTTAGCAGATTTTGTCACTAACAATATCTCCATTCGATATATTATAATATCTATAGTAAAAACCAGCCGTAAAACATCGAACGTTATGGCCATTTACAGTAATGAAAATTTCCTTATTTGTGTGATCTTCAGAGCTCAGCCATTCAAAATGATCATGATGAATAAGTCTAATCATTCAAATTAAAAATTGTAAAGACGAGTCTCAATTATTCGAAATGACGATAATATACAACTATAACGATACACCTACATTATCAAAGCGATCGTAATAAACAACTGTAACATTGTTTATTAATCATTCAAAACAATAATGACTAACACTGTAATTATACGTCTTAATCGTTCGAAATGATCATAATAACTGTAATAGTGCGTCTCAATAATTTAAGATGATCACAATATCTGTAATAACACACCTCTCTCGTTTAAAAAATCACAATAATTCAAAATTGATATACATTAATTTTAATTTAATAACCAAACTCAATAAGAAAGGTTTGTCCAGAGCTAACGAAGAGGAAAACAGTATTAAATGTATAAGTGACATGTGTTCGTGAGAGATGGAACACATGTTAATTTCTCACAGTGCACATGAAATAGACTAATGAACCTACTTTCGAGAACACTTTCTAAGATTATAAATCCCGAGTAATTCAAGTACTAGACTATGAAGTTAAATGAAGTTTGGGGGTTTCATTCCTATATTTGACGATGAAACATCTAAGAATTAAAAACGAGTGTAAGATTTCTAAATTCTAACTATAGTTGAAATAAATTTATTATCAGCTCGGTAGGGCATAAGACTTCCTATTCTATGGTAATGAGGTCTTGCCATATGGTGCTGGGAGGGGGCGTTAATGTATGTATGTGAGAACATCATTACAGTAAATATTTAAAAATTGTCTATTGAAACAGTAGAGCATTAGGAAATTAAGTTTCGTTCTATGTGATTAAACCTTACTTTACTCATAATTTTTGATTTAAAACAAGTGCATAACACTTAATACAAAACACTAAATTGAGTTCGTATGAACTGAAAACATCCATGTTTCTTTCAGGTGGGATTTGACTCTAGGATTTCTATACTACACGACTCTATCACAGTCCATCTAACTTTAACTCATTTACCAAATTCACGTGGAATCTCAATAAAGATAATACAATTTTCGGTTTAAAAAATTGTGGTAAATCACTTAAAATATAAAAAAACGTTTTATAACCTGGCTAGCTCAGTCGGTGGAGCATGAAACTCCTAATATCAAGATTGTGGGTTCGAGCTCCACGTTGGGGGTGAGGGTTTATTTTTAACATTTTTTTCAACTTTTCTATTAAATGTACAAAAACACCAAAAAATTAAATGTGAGACTACTGTTTCGTTTAAAAATAATGAAAAACAGCTGATTTCTGACCTCTGATCTAAACAAATATTTTGTTGATAATTCATATTTACATATCTATTTATATTTATTTATATCTCCATTTGCATTATATTAGGTCGTCAAGAAATTAATGCCGCGTTTTGGAACACTTTCACTAACCACCCC
>NW_013665816.1:500749-507458 GCF_000517525.1 Limulus polyphemus | reverse complement strand
GTCATCGGTGATGAAAAATGGATTCTCTATGCGAATATTAGACGCCAAAAACAATGACTCAGTCCTAGACAAAAACCACTCCCGACCCCCAAATCTGGACTCCATCCGCATAAAGTGATGCTTTGTATTTGGTAGGACATCATGGGAGTAATTCATTTCGAATTCCTCAATCCACAGCAAACTGTCAATGCAGAGATCTATAGTCAACAACTGGAACGTTTAAATCAAGCCCTTCATCAGAAACGCCCTTCACTAGTCAATCGGAAAGGTGTTCTTCTTCTCCACAACAATGCACGTCCACATGTGGCACATTTGACGCAACAAAGATTATGAAGTTGGGTTGGGAAGTTCTCCCCCACCCATATTCTCCAGATATGGCACCATCAGATTACCATCTTTTTCGTTCGCTGCAACACCATCTTAATGGGAAAACGTATGCAAATGTGGAAGGTGTTAAAGAGGACATCGACATGTTTTATGCTTCAAAGCCAAGTGATTTCTTTAATCAGGGCGTTAACAACCCGATTGTAAGATGAAAAAGCATCATCGATAAGAATGGAGACTATTACATTTAATATATGTTTTAGTTTGATATATAACTTGTTCGGGTTTTTTCATCTAAAAAAGCGACATTAATTTCTTGACGATCTAATATTTATTAGTATTCGCATTACCTTGGAAGTTTAGGTCTAAGTATGTTCTAGCAGATGGAGCTATCGGCACATGAGCTATTTCGATAGCTATTGATAATATATTCATACACCAACTACACTTTTGAATATTTAAGCAGTACTTTTTTGACGAGAATGAAAGCTTGTATTAATGTAAAGAATAAAAACACATTTGAATATTTCCATACTAACTTTCTGGTCTTTAACAACCAGCTGGACCTTTGCATCACAAAACAATTACTATTTTGCTAGTCAAACTGTAAACCATTCGATTTTTTATTTTAGTTTTTATAATTCAAATAAGCGACCAACACCAAACTGCAATAATAAATCACGTATCATGTTGTCTTTTCACGTTTGAATAAAACAGCACATTTTGGAACATATAACCCTAAATAAAGTTATTTTAAGTTTATTTGTCTTGGTGTTTATCTAGTGCAGTCATCAGAACTTGTTTGTATTTTGTCTTTTCCTATAAGTCATCTTGCTGCCAAGTTGTTGTCCACAGAGAAGCCAGACAATCAGTGAAGAGCAATTGTCTGAACCAAGGATTTCTCACGAGTCTTTTATTTTTTCTATTGTCACATTTTATTTTAAGAATAAATATGTTTTCTCTTTCATGTAAAACAGTTTTTTAATTTTATTCATAATTTTTTGGTCGAGTGGAATAATAGCTTGTTTGATGCGCCCTATTTTACTTAGAATACCACAAAATAAACTATTAAAAGAAAGTTTGGTGCTGTGGTTAATATTTGAATTGGAGTGAATGTGATGTTTAGCCAGACAAGCTTTTGTGTTTTTCATCTGAACTCTTTTGAAATTGTGATTCTGTATTTAGTGTAATATGGAAAGGTCCTTCCCATTGTGATGACGGACTTCCGGTGAAAAGGAAGAGGCAGCAACTGAGATAAGGCTGAGAAGTTGGTAAGGTGTAAGGGAATTACTTTCTGGATGTGAACCTTTCATCTCTTGCAATAATATCCACGCTTCGATTTCAGCCTTGGAACTTATGAGTTGATCTGTATTGCAAAAGATTCCATTGTATTTCTGTGGTAGTAGGATATATTTAGTTTTAGTACTAAAGTATCCATAAGCTTGGGTTTTTCGTTAAATAAGGCAGGCGTTTAGTACTGTTAGTTTCGGTTTGTGTTTTAGTGATCGCTCCTGAAGAAGCTGTAAAGCGAAACGTTGAGTGTCTAATTAAGTAAGAACAACATTTTTTGTGTTATAAGGTCGTGTATTTCTAGTATTAATATGTCTTCTATACACCAATATGCACTACATAAATTAAATACAGGCGTTTGTATCTAACTAAATTATTGGCCTGTTTTAGACCAACTGACAAAACGATGTACCTGATGTGATCAGTTATTTTACATTACAATTCGTTTGATTTGTTAAAAATGGAATATTATGAACTTAAGAGTTTACTAAATATTTCGTGAGTTTTTATTTTAATTGAATATGATTAAATTATGGTATTAATTAATCAAGTTTTTAAACTGCATTAAACGTATAGCAGAGAAAAGTTAAGGTTGAGATGTTTTTGTGTTGTTTGGCTCCCCAGAATCAGAAACAGGGCCATTACGTGTTTGTAAAGCCACTTATCAAGTATCAGTTGCTGATGTAAAAACACTTTAGCAACAGTGATGACCCTCTTTTTTCACTGAAACCAAAGTTTTCCTATGGCAACTTGAGAAGATAGCTATACTAGTTTAAAGGAGTTGTTGCCATTGGACGATGGCCCAGCAGAATGCCTAGTGAATTCAACTAGTGTATTGATAGGTGCAAGGAAAAATATTTCTTTTAACATAGAGTATGTGCATAAACTGATATAAATAAATATGACAATTACTTTGCTGTAAAGTCTTATAGCCTGTCTTAAAACCAGGTTCTAAGATTTAACTTTATTTTGCTGAATTAATTTATCCAGCCTATCTAAGGCACGTGTGCCAAGCAATTTAAAGTATGGCTTGTTATGTTTTGCCAAGTTTTTGTTCACTTTGACCATTGAGATTTTAAGCTGAACTATCGTCTAATTGCTCACTACCCTGGTGGAAATAACATCCCAGCCTAAGCATTCTGAGATCCTAACTCGTACCAAATCTTCAGAAACTCTGACACCTATCTTTTTAATGGGAAAAATCTCTCCCAATGGCGCTGGTGACTGCACATTTTCTGATAGCCTTGATCAACCAACTTATTGACATGAGCAGAAAAGTCGACACTCGCTCAAAATGACCAGAAGGTATTTGTATGATAACTAAAAACGAAAATAAGTAACAATTGTGGAAAAATGGAGAAACTAACATAATGTACAGATTAATATCACCAGGTGGAGTTCCATAAACTGAAATGCTTACTGATTCAGAGAAAAAAATTTTTGGGATTGCTGTGTTATGAAATGCAGTATTGTATTGTGCTTATCCATGTAACAGTTTTAACTTGTCTCAGGTGAACATAACTCAAGAAAATAAAAGGCAATATTTGGACCCTTTATATATTCATGTTTCTGATTCCTCCAGATGTAATAAAAAAGAAGGGGTCAGGAATTCACTAATTGTTTAACTTACACTCTTTTAGATCATATCTTAAACAAGACTTGCCCTTTAATATAACTTAGCTATTTTTCTATATATGACCGATCCCATTATTATACCTAGGATATTTTTGTACATATAAGATGTCTTGATCAGGTATCTCTACTTTTACTTTTGAGTTAATATTTTAAAATAAATTAAAAGACGATTGCAACACGAAATGGAATTCGAACCTCAATTATCAGAGGAAGCTATCAACACAGGTGCTGCATCTTATACCACTATATAATTCCACTTGACTCTAGGCCACTAAGATACGAGTTTTAATCTAGTGGTTGCTGAGATAAACGTACCAGTAAAATTATCAAAACAATATTTAAATATTAGTATATGTTCTACATATGTCAAACTAATATCAATTTCTAGTTCAAATTAATATCTAACAACATAATTTTGTTTCGTTCTATTCTAAACTAAAACGTTTTGCCTCTTGAACAAGTAGAACAATAATTTTACCACTCTTTCACTGTTTATTTCTTTTCATCTATAAAATGTATGAAAGTACTGTTTTTAAGGTTATTCAATAATATTTATATCTGTTCAGAATAATAGGAGCAGTAAAATATTAGTAAAGTGAAATACATATGTGTGTGTTTCAATAAATTTTAATTTTTTCGTGGTCTATTTTAGAAATCTGCCAAAAAAAGTATCTTTATACACTCGCTTTTTTTACAAAGGGAAAGATGTTTTCATGTTGCACCTCATACCCTCATCTGATTTTCCTGAATTTAAGGTTATGATTTTATTATTCTATTATTGGTATTAAGGTTAAAAATGAAGGATAGATGGGATTGTTTAACGTAAAGGCTGTGCGGTAAAGGTTAGATATTTTAATCTAATTTCCTACTAACTTAGCATAGTGAAGTCTCTATTCATACAGCATTTCAAATAGTTAAACTATGTCCAGGTATATGTTCTAGAAGAATAGTATATTCTCAACTTTGAACTCGTAATCCTGCCCTTAGGACCTCTCTTTCACATTTGTAAGCTAAAGCCAAGGACTTGTCTATCATGATATTTGATAATTTGAGTGGATCTCAGCAAAATGTTAGAAGACTGATCATGTGCGAAGATGGACAAATTCCAAAACGTTTCTGTGTTTGTTTGCTTGAATGGGACTTCTCTGATGACGTGCGATTCTAGGACTGAACATAGTTTTAAACAAAGTTGTTTCTAGATTTTTTCTTGAGTTGTTTGATATATTTTGCTTGATGTTTGTCTTCTGTACTTGTTTTTACCTTGAATATTATCCAATTGCCGACCTACTGTCCGAAAGAAAAAGCAAGCAAGATCAGCAAAAAGCATTAGTCTGACACATTGGTATCTTATTAGTCTTTTCTATTTGATATTAACATATTAAACTGTTTGGAGAAAAAAGTTGTTTTGGCTTCTCATTGGGTATTTTGTGTCCACTTAGTTTTGTGCGAATCCGACCTGTTTACGTTTCTTTATGTACCTGCTACTTTCCTGGATTAATAGCTCATTTGCTAGGTCTAGTTTTTCCTGTGAAGACCGCACCAGGAAAGTCGAAATACTTGTATGCTATGTATTCATACCCCACCTTTTCAGTCTACTAGGGAACAAAGGAAAGAGAAAAACTGACTCCTGAATATACAACTCGTGTACTATAGTGTGCACATACTTGTTGTTTTTACAAATATTTATGAACTTCTCAAAATTCCCCACTATTGTCTTAGCGTATTAATGATTATAAGACTGACCAACCTACTACCCGTAAGTTAACCCTGCACATCTTTCAACTTTTTAAGCTTTTGAAGTTTCAGTCGAGAATTGTTCTGGTGTGTGCGTGTCAAATTCCCCTCTTGTAAACAACAACAACAATCTAGACTTCTAACAATGATAATATATACAACTTCAACTATGAAACCTAATGCAAATAATTAATTACATTAAGAAATAAAAGAAAAAGAAAAATTCACATTTAATGATAAACGACGTACTAAATGGCATATTTTAAAATGTTGTGGCTCAGAGTCCCGGAGACTAAAAGTCAAAGGTGTAGCGAATGTCTTAGTATAAAGACTGCTTATAGCTCACAAGGTTTCAAATTAAACTAAATTTTATTAAAAACATGTCCACGCCTTGCAATTATAAATCTGTTTAGCTTCATAAGTCTTGAGAATTGACTTTCTTAGCAAATAAACAGAGAATTGAAACTAATTCTTATTGGTTTCTTTGGTCAATAGTTATAATGTGGAATTGTTTTCACAATCCATTTATACTAACACTCTTGCATAGAATATGTCATTTATTTTCTTTAAATGAACAAAAGCTGCAACACGTATGAGTTATAAAAACACCGAAATCCTAAGTAAATGAATGTCCAGTACTCAGGAATATCATTTCTCTGATGCAATTAGATCCGTACACCAAAGAGATCTTGCAGAAAGTGCCAACTTAACATGTTAAAGTCACTCATGATAGTTACACCACACCAGCGTTAGGTTGAAATTGGTTGTTATTATGTGCACAACTACACAATTGGTTATCTGTGCATACAAACCCGATTTTTAGCGTCGTAAGCCTGCAAACTTACCGATCAGCTACTCTGTGTGTGCGAGACAGGTTTTTATTGTCCAAACACTAACCACTTTCTGTTTTTAGGTGCTTGCAGCACTCCCTAACATTTCCTAACCTTTTCGTAGTTCATATTGATGGCACAATATTATTCCTAAGAAATCCTCAACAGGTAGCACTACAATCGTTTTTAAGTACCTGTTCCAACTTGAAAATTGCAATATACATTTCAGATTATTGTTGCGTATCTGCTTGTTTGTTAATTTCCCATAGAAATTCTTTCCGAGAAACTTCAGCGATACAAGTCCTTTCTTGATTAAAACTAGTTAATTCTTTCTCAATACAAACTTTGTAATACACTTAACACCTTTTATAACACACGATATAAATCACAGTGATTCACACCCTTTACTTACGGTGCCTAATGTTCGCTTGACTCAATTATCTATCTCTTCTTCAATCTATCTGCCGATCGCGCAGGTATTTGCAGTTATATATTAAAAAGAGGGCGTATCGAATGCACTCGGGTCTTCATGATCCTTCGAGAAACTCCAGCGAGCATGCTCCCAGCGTCGCGTGACTTCCGCTGTCGTAACAGTATGCATACGGAATATATAAGTACAGTCAATTATGACATTCCAGGTGAGCGGAAATTCCTACATTACAGTCAGAACATCATCAAATAATTTACAAATAACTATGGCTCAGCGATAAGCCTGAGGGCTTATTACACTAAAAATCGGGTTTCGATAGCTATGATGGGCGTAGCACAATTGTGAAGCTTTACGCTTGAGAAACAAGCAATCGTAAGTAATTAATGTAAAACAACCAAATATTTAAATTATCTTTATTATACGTACAGTCAAACATCTTCCAATGCCTTCCGGGCCGGTCATGGCC
>NW_013665816.1:492966-500728 GCF_000517525.1 Limulus polyphemus | reverse complement strand
CATGATCGCCCTTTCAGTCGTGGGGGCGTTATCATGTGACGGTCAATCCCACTATTCGTTGGTAAAAGAGTAGCCCAAGAGTTGGCGGTGGGTGGTGATGACTAGCTGCCTTCCCTCTAGTCTTACACTGCTAAATTAGGGACGGCTAGCGCAGATAGCCCTCGTGTAGCTTTGCGCGAAATTCAAAACAAACAAACAAACCAATGCCTTCGTATCACGTGAATGACACATTTTGTTGACACTACTGTTAACCTTTAATAAAAAGCATCATTATATTTTTAAGTTATTATTTTATATCACAAGTCTTATAACTGCCTATAATATTAATAAAACACGTGTTTCAACGCTTCAACTTCATTGAATATTATGTTTTGGTTTATTTCAATTGTAGTATCACAAGAGCACCACTTGTGTAGAGGTAGTGAAAGTTACAGAAACAATTTTTGTTTGTTTGATTGTTTGCTTTTTGCCCAGTATTGCCAGAATAGTATATATATTATTATTATTAGGGTTAAATATGCACAACAAATCTTTTTTTAAATATCTAGAAAAAAAGAAACTTTAAAATATTCACCTTTGTTGTCAAAGATACCATTCATCCTTTACATTTTAAGATCATATTCGAAAAGTACATATTCATTCACATTTATGTTTTTTTAAATAAAATTCGATCACTTGAAGAACCTGTTGCAAAATTCAATTAGGAGATGAAAAAAATTGTTCATATAATAAACAACAAAATTACCAGATGAAGATTAAGAAAATTATACCAATAAAATGGTTTTTCGTGCTTCTGTTAAGCCTATCGATAGTCAAATCTAATAGTCTTTCTGTTATTAGAGATACCAATAACGTGGGAAAAATAGTTGCTGTTAAGTATTATCTGATAATTTTGGTGTTTCCAGGATTATTGTTAGGCCTGACAATACTTATCCATGATAATTCTAACATTTTTTTGCTACGTTTCGACTGATAATTTTGTGTTCATTTCTGTACTACTTTAATAGTAGTACTTTATCTAATAATTTTGAGTTATTAGTGCCGTTGTTGAGCCTAATCAGATTATTTTGCCCCATTAACTGCTGTAATAACATAGCTAGATATCTTGCTGCGAGAGATATACACATAAAGTAACAGAACTTGTCTAACAACAACAACAAAAATGATCAAGAGAGTTTCATGGTCTTTGAAGAGACTATATAATATTAACCAATTTCTTTTTATAAATTACTGGCACACTTATGAGTTTTCGACTTAATAAAAGAAAATAATACATCAAGTTTTTTTAGTCATAAAGTTATTTGAGTGTTTGAAAAATGCTATTTACCCGTAATTATTTTAGTCTCTACAATAAACAAGAAGTGTCAAATCTAAAAATATAAATAACGTAATCATAAATAAAGTTTAATGTAAATATACAAATTTTAGTATGTTAGAAGGCGTGAATGTTTATTTTGTTTGAATACATTCCCTGTGAAGCAAGAATACTGAGCAGACTGTTTAATTAATTTTGTTCTTATATTCGAGCAACACGACACGCACAGCCCGCTGGGAATTTAAACAGCGCCACTACTGGACTTCGGTTGGGCTCCCAGGGTCGCACAGCTATCAAACGGTGTAAGCTGAACCGTTGCTGACATGTTGACTCATAAAACGGTGAAATATAGGAGCAAGCTTGGTTAGGTTTCCTTTAAGAAAAAAGAAATAAACCAAGAGAAGAAAAACATGAAACTCTGTCTTCAAAAACATTAAATGTAACGTTTAAATATCGTCTAATAAAAACTATTCTTAAAAAATAAATGTGAAGCCTAATCTGTCATTTGTGTTACCGGTTTTGGATATAACTCAATGACAAGAAGTAAATCGAATTATAAACTGAGTTTCACATTGATGTTTGTTTTTTTTGTTTTTGTTTTTTTGTATTTTAGACAGCATGTCAGCTGAATAATTCATCAGAATAAATTAGCAGCACCATTACTGCATATTCTTAAAATTCCTTTATAAATATGGGATCTCTAGTCTCTATGTGAGTAAAAGACATCTAGAAGTTATTTTTAATTGTCAACTTGGTAGTCTATTTTCGATTGTTTAAATTTGTGTTTAAAATTGTCTGGTATGAACAAATTAATTACCTAATTACCTAACAATAGATATAAGGAAATGTAAAAAAAAAATCTTAAAAATACTACAATCTAAAATTTTCAAAATTATACTTACATGTACAGATAGAAATCTATTTATATTTGTTTATAACATTTACTTGATTTATCATGTCTGTCATTATTACAAAATGATCAAACAGTTCATATAAAACAGAAACAATAAGCTCTACGAAACGTGATATAGTAAGTACTCGCGTATATTTATATTCGTTGATAAACATACAAAAATATGCGTTCTATTTGTTGACATAACTGTTATTGTTTAACAGTAAAAACAAGGTACAAGTTTTTTCTTTTATATCTGTGCCGTGCCCACCTCAAGTATCGAGCCTTGGATTTTAGGCTTATAAGCTTGTTAGCCGAAAACGATCAAATCTTATGAGACATTTTCAATATTGAACATTTACATGCTTGTGTGGTCTCCAAAACTCAAGCATCCAAAATTATCAAAATAAATCAATCTAGTAACTCAAAATAATAATAATAATAAACAACTTTATCGACGAATCTCTTTCATTCAAAATTATCATAATAAACATTTTAACGAAGCACCATAACCATTCAAAGTGATTATAATAAATAACTGTAGTGGCAGTACTTAGGGTTCCGAACTCCGTCCAAAAGAGCCGCCTCAGTGGAGAACATAATGAGTGGAGAGCAAAGGGTGCTAACCCAGCAGGGAGTTATTATTCGATCGTGGGAGTTCACGTGACATCACAATTCCACAGATTGGCATCAGACAGAGGATAATCCCGTCAAGTGCCAATAGGGGTGAATAACTCCAAAGTGTGCTGCTAGGGATTGATAATTCCAAAGTGCCTCACCGTATTCCACAGATTGGCGTCAGACAGAGGATAATTCCGTCAAGTGCCAATAGGGGTGTATAACTCAAGGTGTGCAGCTAGGGGTTGATAATTCCAAAGTGCCTCAATAAATGGACGATAGATCATCACCGTATTCTAGTATAACTCACAATCTACGCTGAGGACTATTTTTTCATATTGACATAAAACGTTGAAATTCTAGAAATGCATCACATTACGAATTAAAAATTAATAATTTCTCTCTTTAATTATTAACAAGATATTAGTTCATTCATTGTCGTTAGTGTCGACCTTGTACTTTATAATTTCATTTCAATAACAATAATAAAGAAAGCGTATGAATATGAAAATTCATATTTCATTTATTACATTTTGACTATTTATATGTCGTACTTCGTGGTTTACACACATGAATATCCATATATTAGTTTAACAACCAATGTAAAGGGCTAATTTCCATGTCAACCTAAATATTTAAACTCTATATTTTTCATGTGCATCATAATCATGTCATGCACTGATTAAACTTACAGTATATGTAGTTCTGAAAAAAAGACTGTTTGATATCGTTCAATTAAAAAGCTGATCAATCTCTGGATTTGTTTTTCTCAATTACATAAACTACAAGTAGTGCCATATGTCTAAATGATAAAATAGTCAGTAGTAATGCATTAAATTTATCATAATCTATATAGCTCGGTTTTCATTCTTAAGCCTATTACAACCGATTTTATCCTCTAGTTATTAAACTATATAAAAATCATTTTGTTCCAACCAAATATAGCGCATTAATATTATGCTAAACGAATGAATAGGTGAAATCTGTTCACACATGTAAATTATATAAACTATGTGAAATAAACAACAAAACTTACAATCTTATGTTTAGTCATGGTATACAATAGGATATCACAACTTCTATGATTTTCTGTAAAAATTCACTTTAAAGTACAAAACACTATGTTCTATTCTACGTACAAACTTACTTCAAATTGTGCTATCTCTGGCATATATCACAGTGGATTCATCCCATGTATAGGGCCCGGCATGGCCAGGTGATTAATCCCCGTTACACCAAACATGCTCGCCCTTTCAGCCGAGGGGGCGTTATAATGTGATGGTCAATCCCACTATCCGTTGGTAAAAGAGTAGCCCAAGAGTTGTTGGTGGGGGGTGGTGACTAACTGCCTTCCCTCTAGTCTGACGGCTTAGGGACGGCTAGCGCAGATAGCCCTCGTGTAGCTTTGCGCGAAATTAAAAAAAATAATAACAAACAAACATCTCAGGTATAATGAGGATCGGATTTTAGAATAATGTCTTTCTGCATCTCAATAATTCTTAACGACGTGCTCTAAATATTTAGGTTCAATACGTAAATAATATTATACAATTTTAACTTAAATGATAAGTATCGAATTTGTGCGCAATTTTGGTATCTTTATGTCACAATTAATGTACTGTGTTCATCAATCTGTGAGATGATTTACAACCAAAGGATTTTATGTTCACTAGACACTAAGGATTAAATTCAACATAACTAGCTTATGAACGGATTTTGTATGTTACTGAACAATTACCTTAACACCCGGAAAAACAAGTTTGTTGACTCTTTCAGTTTACACAGTATTTGGACTTTACAATTCAAAATACAATTATTAGACTAAAATTGAGTATATATATCAAATTATCCTCACATAAGAATAGAGACCGAGGTTTTGCAACATTAAACGTGAGTAAAATTCTCATAGCATTTCCCAAACTTAGTAATGCTCCTTGCAGGAACAAAAATAGGATAAGATTATAACATGCATTGTCATTCACCCTTCATGATTTAGAACAACCATAAAGTTCGCTAACTCAAACTAAACAACAAATGTTTGAAAGATTTACATTTATTAGTCCACCCAAGCAACAGTTGATCAGTCCATTTTTTAATAATTATAACTTTAATAATTATTGACTTTCCGAGTCTAAATTGTTACTCTTAATAGTTATCCTGTCTACTTCTAATATTAGCGTGCTTCACTCAAATACACCCCACGAGCTTATTATCCACGTTTCTAATATTGGCGTGCTTCACTCAAATACACCCCACGAGCTTATTATCCACGTTTCTAGCAAAATTGCTTTACTTATACAACTAATTAAATTATTTTTTTATTACTTAATGTGATACATATGATGTATATCTAGAGTTTGAACGTTTTATGTTAATATGAAAAATATTTCTGATTCATAAGATGGAAATATAAGTTTATAATAAATATTAAAAACACAATAATACCAAAAAACGTCTTTAATACGCACGTTTCAGAATTTCCTTAAATTCCATCATCAACGTTAATATCTCAAAAAAAAAAGGTAGTTCATAATATTCGAACTGCAAAAAACAACATTAGTATCGAGCGAGTTTTCAATCGGAAGTTTAGAAAGAACAGATTTAAGCAATAAAACGTGCGGCATACACATGTTGAATAAATAACATGGTTAGGAGAAGCTACTATAAAGAAAGGCTTAATTATAAGTATAAACACTGTATCTTTGAAACAATAATAAATATCAGATAAAAAGTGAGAATTCGGAATTGATTACATTAATGACAACAGGTAGGAGTTGATGTTATTATTTAGTGTTGGGTTACTGGCAAGTTATTTTAAGGCAGAAAACTCAACCTGTGTAATAGAAGAAGGGTTTTTTAAAGTCTTAATGTTGTAGAAGGAGGACAATGCCGCATTGTTAAATTTAGCTTTGATAAGGCATTCTGTATTTGGTGTGTTATTTTTGTTAAAACTAGGAAAGGATTTAAGATATCTGTAAATACATTCAAATGGAAAAAAGTAACTTGAGAAACAAGTTACGGTTAGGTAGATAACAGTCTAAACCTTCTGATAGAGCATTTTGACATTGTTCATTTAAGGTAAGATCACTAAAGTTAAAAATAACATTATCAGGACTTATATTACTAGATTATCTCGATGTAATTAATTTTCTAAGCTTGACTTTCAGGTTGTGTCCAAGTCTACGGTGATCACCTCATCGCCCATTCTCCTAGAGACACGGTTTGAATTATTCACTCCTAACAGCACACTTTGGAACTATCGACCTCTTAGTGGTACTTCATGGAACATACGCTTCTGGTGCCAAGCTGTAGCACTGTGATGTCACATGACTTCCCAGTTTCAAAGATACTTACTCCCTAGGTGGCTCCCTTTGATCTTCTCTCACTAAATTACCCCACTGAAGCGGCTTTTTTGGATGGAAGTCGAGAGCCATAACTACTAACGACGACTCTTAATAATTCAAAACGATCATGATAAGTAACTTTAACGATACGTCTAAGTCATTCAAAATTACCACAATAACTGTAACAATGCACCTAAATCGTTCAAAATTACAACAATAACCGTAACGACGCTCATCAATAATTCAAAACAATCATGATAAGTAACTTTAACGACACGTCTAAGTCATTCAAAATTACCACAATAACTGTAACAATGTACCTAAATCGTTCAAAATTACAACAATAACCGTAACGACGCTCATCAATAATTCAAAACGATCATAGTAAATGACTCTAACAAGATGTTATACTTGAAGGGTGATATATATTTTATATTTCATTATTAATAACCATGCTCAGAAAAAAGAAAGAGAAAGCAAAATTAAATGTCTAACTAATACATATTCGTTTACTGTTATGTATTAACTTTCAAGAACAGTTTCTAAAATAAAATAAAAAATCCGGCGCAATTCAATTATTAGACCACGAAGTTCAGTGAAGTTTGAGGGTTTCATTTACTCAGTTCATAATGATAATTATATCGAATGTAAAATATTTAGTTTAAATACATTCAATCACAATCCCAGTAAGACACGACACTTCTGGTACTAGGAACTCTCGCCACTTGTTATTGGGGACTTTATATATAATTTAAAGTGAATCTTAAGAAAATATAAAAAAATAAACGCAGAAACAGTAGAGCATGAAGAAATTAACTTTGAAGGATGAACCTTACTTTGCTCATAACTTTAAGTTTTAAAAACAAAATAGTACAAAACTTAGCATAAAATACCGAGTTGATTTAGTGTGACTTGAAAACGTCCACATTGTGTTCGAGTAGAACTTGACTCTAAAATTCTATACGATCTAATGCTGTCATGTTCAATTCGTAAAATAATTCATAATATTAGTATCATATTTCCATAGCCCGGCTAGCTCAGTCGGTAGAGCATGAGACTCTTAATCTCAGGGTCGTGGGTTCGAGCCCCACGTTGGGCGAAAAGGAATATTTTTTAGTTAAAAGTAATATTTCTATGTGAATTTTTCTACTAAGCGTACATCGTTCTGAAAGTTAAGGTTGTAATTTCTTTCATTGTTTTTGATTAAATAAAGGTAATGAATATCAAATGGTATTTAAACTCTGAGGAATATAAGTTTTTGATTGTTAATACTTAAATTATGTTTAAACAAAAGGAATCTAAACCTACAACTGGATTAAGTTGAAATATTCGTTAGTGTTCAACTACTTCATTTATATCATAATTAGAAACATATCTATATTTATGCACTACCGGCACTCGTGTTTAAATTTTTTTAAATTATAATAAATAATTGAAAACAACGTTTTATATTTACACAATAAAAACTTTATTGAAGCTGTATGGCTTCCACTTTAAAATAGAAATATCACTCTACACGTACATGTTTCGATTACACTGAGGAAATATGCAAATAACAATGAAGTAATGCGACAAGGAGAAAGTATAAAATAG
>NW_013665816.1:481213-492125 GCF_000517525.1 Limulus polyphemus | reverse complement strand
AAGGATGTGAGCTAAACATCGGATTTCGATACTCGCGGTGGGTAGAGCGCAAATAGCCCATTGCCTACGTTCTGTTATCATCGTTAAGCCAATGAAGTAAATATCGCGCGTAGCGGGGATACCTTTGCTGTTATGCACACACACACACACACACACATACATATATGTACCAGTCTCGATTCCTTTAGCTTGGGCAACTATTAACTTAATGGATATACTTTATTGATCTTCGAATTGTGCTGTGTTGTGGTTATAAAATATTACATAACATTTCAAGCACAAAACGATCGCGACATTACTTGAACCAAAGACGTACAAATGAGACGATGGAAAATGAAGCAACAAAACAAAGTCAACCCAAACAGTGAAGTGGTAAAAGTGCTTTTGTTTTTGTTGAAAGCGACACAAAGGCTATCTGCGCTAGTTGTCCCTAATTTTGAAGTAATAGACTAGAGGGAAGGCAACTACTTAACACCACCTATCTCATCAATCCTTGACCTATTCTTGTCAGATCGAATAGTGGGATTTGATCGTTACTTTTATAACGCACCCACGGCTCCAAAGTCCGGAGCACGATTGTTATTAGCGGTAACGGGATGCGAACCAAGAAACCTTAGATTCGCAGTCCGACAGACTAACTACTGGGCCACACAAAGATAAGTCAAAGAGCGAGGTGTTAAAAAAACAACCAGAAAAGTAGTTCGTTTGAACACATATTTATCTTTTGGTTAAATCACTCAGTCAGTGTAAGGATACTCTAAGCATATTAACAATTATTTTGTGAGCATGAGCAAACAAACTCTGTTCAATTTATTATGTTATATAAATCAGGAATAAATCGTAACTTATAAATTGACGAAGCCAATAATCTGATTGATTAGAAGCACTTAAAGTCAAAAGAAAACTAAATCCTTTACTGATTAGGATGCATTGAATCGATATTTCCAGCTGCAATTTGAATAATACCTCATGAGGTCCAGCCAGTTTAGAAGATTTAGGTTAATCCTAAATCTATACTTAAATGAAACTGCAAAAATATCTTCTTAAGTGTAATATATATACATATTAAATATCATTTTCAACATTAAAACCGATTATGTTAGCAGATGGCTGCTTGCAAAACACATTAGAACAACAGTCTTTAACTCCTATAAGATTCGCATAGCTTATCAATACAAACCTAAATATACACGTTCATTTTAGTTTTTTTCTCTTGTAAATATTTATGTTTTTACAAAGGGATCAGTTAAAGCTAAGAAACTCTCTATATGTTTTGTGGAGGAAAGTGACAAGTAACAGCAACAAGGACATCTTTACGAAGGGAGCAGTTAAAGCTAAGGAGCTTTCTATAGGTTTTTGAGGAAAGTGACAAGTAACAGCAACAAGTACAAATTTACGAAGGGAGCAGTTAAAGCTAAGAAACTATCTATATGTTTTGTGGAGGAAAGTGACAAGTAACAGTACAAGAACATCTTTACGAAGGGAGCAGTTAAAGCTAAGAAACTCTATAGGTTTTTGTGGAGGAAAGTGACAAGTAACAGCAACAAGAACATTGAGGCTTTTTGTACGTTTTGTGTCACCTAGTGGCTCAGCGGCAAGTCTGGAGGCTTATAACGCACAGCGCAGATAGACCATTGCATAGCTTTGCGCTTAACAACAAACTCACTGTACATTGTTAAGTTGGTCATATTAACTATTGACATAAACAACTCACTTATTCATACGCTTTTTTTTTTAACTAACAGCACGATGATTATCAAGATGTTATATTTTAATTAATCCTATTATTGAGGCACAACATATGATCTAATTTATTTTTAAATTCATGCTACTTAGCTTCATATTGGTCTTTTTTAGAATGAAAGCGAGTAGGTCGAATTTTCATACTTTTATGAGCACAAATAATTAAAACTTACACACACACACACTGTATATTCACATATAATTTAATTTCTAAAATGATTAGAAGAATATGCACTACCGGCACTTGTGTTTAAATTTTTGTTTTAATTATAATAAATAATTACAAACAATGTTTTATATTTACACAATAAAAACTTTATTGAAGCCGTACAGCTTCCACTTTAAAATACAAATATCACTCTACACGTACATGTTTCGACGGGATTTACGTCATCATTAGGAGTAACTTACAAGACTATTTTATATTTTCCTCTTGTCCTTGGTGTAATTGGAAAAAATAAAATTAAATAAAAAATTATAACATATATCGCCATATATCAATGTATTGACTTGCTGGTTCTTCGTCTCTATTCAATACTTGTTTTTTTTTATATATTTCATTATTTCTGATGTTTCTCTGATATTTAATGATATAAAACTGTTACTCCTGAGGATGACGTAAATCACGTCGAAACATGTGCGTGAAGAGCGATATTTCTATTTTAAAGTGGAAGCCGTACGGCTTCAATAAAGTTTTTATTGTGTAAATATAAAACATTGTTTTTAATTATTTATTATAATTTAAAATATGTATATATATATATATATATATTGTGGCTATTTAGGTCTACTATATTCTATTCTAACAGATGGCGCCATAGTCAGATTATCGAATTTTCTACCTATTGGTAATATACTGAAACACCAAACTACAGTTTTGAATGGTTAAGAAGAGTGACCTTGAATACAAAGAAAATTTGTATTGCAAAATAAAGAATGAAAACTTACTTGCATGTTTCTATACGAATTTTTTGAGGGAAAATATCAGTATTTATTATGACCATCCACTCCTCAGACACTTCATTATGTGCCCATCCAGGTCTCATAAAACCAGTTTCTGTCTCACAAGCGTATGTGCCCCTGGCGGCAGCACTGTCATACAAGTGGTTTGTGAAAAGTTCTGGATCACCGACTGTTTGAAGTTCCTCATAAAGAGTTCGAACTTTTTCCAAATCGTTATCTATTATATCCTTTACCAAGTCTCTGCAAATAAAAGAAATTTTCTTGCATTGATTCGGTTAAAGAAGTATCTTATATTAATTGTCATTTAATTGAATTAAATGAAAAACTCTCTACTTAACGTTAACAACCAGTAAATAATAAATAACTTTAGTATTCCGAAAATTATTTAATTTCGAAGTCCAAGAAAGGTCCAGTTCAATCTGCACTTTGATCAACGTGTGTTATTGGATTATACTAGTTACCGAGAATTCCACTCCTCATCAGTAACCCTAAACACAAGTTAATCAAAGAGAGATAAGCTGACTATATAATGTGAAGAACTGAATTGTGGCCAATGACACTTTTCTTCACTTCACCTATCCAGTATCAAAGTTTTTCTCATAGTGACTACAAAACACGATCACGCCAACAGTATGTTTGATAACAACTAGTAGTAATATTAAAATAACATTGAAGTAGCATAAAAAAAAACTATATAAAATAATTTTGAATTCATTCTCAGTTGGAGATAAGCCTAATAAATTATGAAAACGCCAATCACTCAGAGCTTATTTTGCTTAGTAAACCCCAAAACACCACTTTTTGAGCGCTAAACCTGGTGAGTTCGAATACACAGATTTAATCAATTAAACCTAATGAAACATTTAACTCAATTTCTGAGAGTAGAAATGAATAAAATTCTGAAACACTGGGAGCTAAGCCTAATGACCTCGGAAAATGTGATTCATTGAGAGCTTAGCCTAATGAACTTTTTAAATATAGTTGGTACTATCTAAGTTCCTAAAAAGAGGCTACCATACTACTTGTTGGTTTTAACAAATAGTACTAGGCCATGTGTTACAGTAATTGTTAAGATTTGTTTAAATATAAGAAAAAAATATCAGTTTCATTGTATATTTGAAACCTAGTTGTAAAAATTGAAAACAAAATCCAGTTTTCATGGTAGTCAGTGATTAGCTATTAAAGGCACAATACAATTGAATGAAAACATCTTACGTGTTCGAATATATCGTATAAAATACTTGTGTGATAAAGTATATGTAAATTCCAACCTTAGGAATAGAAAGATGTTTAGCATTCAAAGATTGAATAAACTGACTTTTCTATATGATGAGACACTGATTGTATCTAGAATGTTATACTAGTCGTTAAATCACTTTCAAGTAAATGCTGAGAAGTTTATTAAAGTGACATTTTATTATAAATAGACTAAATGTAATTTTATCTTGAAGTAACTTTTTCTAAGGACATTTAGTGACAATTGATATGTCGTTATCTACCATCATTTCTTATTCTTGTGACCCGAGACAACTCCTTTATATTTTTGACCTCTAAACTGCCCATTATATCTAAGACTTTAAAGATATTAAAATTAACCCATTATATCTAAGACTTTAAAGATATTAAAATTAACCCATTCTATTTGTCAATTTTAAAGTATCGGGAATTCTTATAAAAACGCTTTAATCGATTTATATAACAATTTACATCCCTAAAATTAAACGTTTTTGAATTATTGTGCTCACAAAAATCCACTTCTCTATCGATGTCCCCACAATTACAGTTACTTGTTGCTTGTCTCTTTTCTCAGAGTGTAATTTTAAGATGTTGAATGTCTATGACTGAAAACAAAATCAACGAAAATGCTAGAAATGAAAGGATGAGTGAAAACATAAGTGTGGAACTTACTCGGGGTAATCATCAGTAATAATACAAAAATTTTCTCCAGATACAGCACATGGCGGCATCTCACCGTCTGGTAAGGGTCGGTCAGGCCGTTTTATAAACTGAGGGGGCCCAAGTGAATATGATTTAACATTTTTAACTGGACTTGGTGAAGGAGGGAAAGGTAATGGTCTTTCTTCTGACTGTTTTTGAGTAGGCAAAACGGGACTTTGAGATGGTGGTCTTGAAGGAGATAGAACAGGACGCTGAGTTGGTAGCGTTGGAGGTGGGGATGGATGTTGAACTGGTGGTTTTGAAGGAGATGGTGTGGGACGCTGAAATGGTTGTCGTGGAGGTGGTAGGGTGGGGCTCTGAATCGGTGGTCTTGAAAGAGGTGGGATCGGACGTTGCATATTTGGTCTTAGAGTAGGGTGGATGGGACGTTGAATTGATAAAGGTGGGGTAAGAACGGGTACTCTTGGAGGAGATGTGGTGGGACGCTGAAATGATGGTCTTGAAGGAGGTGGAATGGGTTGTTGAAATAATGGTCTTGGGGCAGGAGATTTCGGTACTACTGAAGGTAGAGTAACGCCCTGAATGTATTGCTGGTACCATTCTTTCCACCATGCGCCAGCGGGCCCAGATAAACTCCTGCTAGCTCCTCGTTTCTGTATGGATCGCTTTCCAACGGTATTGACGACATCCGCTGCTATAATGAGACACGAGTAGATGCCAACCACGAGCACTATCTACACATACACACACAAAAAAAATAAAAAAAAACATAGAAAGCTTCATTTACACTTTCTGATGCAGAATCATCTCCGTTATCAATGTGAACATACATGAGTGAGTGAACCTAAAGCAAATGCAAAACAAATTTACCACTTTTCCTAGTTTTAACTTCCAAGAATACATTTTTGGGTTAGCTTTATAGTGCAAACCCTATAAAAATCTGTTAGGATAACGAAAGTGGCATACTTCTGTTTGATTCTCACAAACTTGAGAGAAATCAAAGCTCTGCGCCGATATAAACCAAATAACAGTTCGAGACACAAGAGGTTTACTTCATTAGCATATCCAAGCGTAAGTGGTACAAACAGTCCTATCACAAGATAGCTCACTAAATTCAACTAACGTATACCTTTGTCAGGCCTGTCCAGATTTTTCAGGTATCTCTACATAATATGAGGAAGGATCAGTCTAATAAGTCACATCTCTCATTATTACATTAAAAGTTTATGACATATTAATATAAAAGTAGCTGTATACGTATACTAAGAAAATGAATTTTACTGACGTTACCTTCCTTGACGGCTTGAAACACAATGTTTATAGTTCATTAATGTCTCGGTTGGCTTTCAAAAGGTCCCAAACAAGCTATGTAAAAAAAAGTTACTAAGTTATTTGAACTAAAGACCCATCAACGTTTATTTTAAAATTGTCAGATTATTTATCTATCTATTCTAAACACTGGTAACTTACTCTTGGCATGGCTACTACAGCTTAGCTTTAAAGCTTAGGTGCAAAAGACGCTTGTACAGGAAACACCTAGTTGCACAAAATACTTCTGCAAGAAACAGGATTTGGAGACTGAATGATCTGTATCATTAGCAACTACTCAACATCATCCCCTGAAGTGGAGACCTTTACTTCCCGTCACGAATATATTTTTGGGTCGCCGAATACAGTGAGCAACGTTCCACTCGTTTTACGAGATGAGTTAGGTCATAGATCACAAAAATAAGGGGATAAAGGTAGGTCAATGGTCTATTATTACCAACACGTTTTCAAACGTCTCACTTTTATTTAACTTCCTGTATGCCTTCAGCAGTCTCGAAGAAATATACAGTACAAGAAGATATGAGACTTGATGTAGGTCGATAAAAAAAGAACTCGAATGATAGGATATGACCCAGTTGTGAACTTTGATTTTCACAAAACGTTCTTCAAATTCAAGTCACAAAATATGAAAGACACGTAGATATGAAAATTTAAAACTTTGAAATAATACTTAATTTGACTGTTTCTTCATTATTTTTTGTGGTAAAAACTAACGCTTTTATCAGCGAATATTTCAGAACGATCCGTAACTTTCTCGAAAAGCAGTATAACAAATTATTTAGCAGTACATAGTCGGACTCATTCTAAAGATAAAGTGTAGTTTTAGATTTTATTTAAAATCTTTACTTTAAAAAGTACCAATATGAAATTCATTAAATAAGTATGAATTTTCTTCTTTTACCTAGTGCTAAAATCAAGAATTGTAGGAAGTCATAGAAATAATTCTGTTGTTTTCGTCTTGAGCCATTATGAGTAGTTATATTTTTTGTTGCCCTCTTCAGGTGTTGTTGACGGTTCAACCGTGTAGATAGTGTCGATAATTACTCCAACAGGTGGCATTGCATGTAGTCATTGAAATATGTTTTAACGGGTGAACTGCATCGCAGATGCAGTTGGTGGAAGTCACACGGTCCACTGTGTGAGTTATTCTTGTCAGGGGAAAATGTTTTAGTTATTTAGATCAGGTTATTAAATGCTATTTTTAACGTAAGTAGAGAAACCTGGCCTACCTCCGAGTTAGCCTATATTGCATTTTTATACTTTCTTTTCAGCACATTACCAGTACGTAGCATATTTTATCACACAATGTTGCGTGCTCTAACGTGCACTCATTTTCAATATCTTTATGATACTGTAACTGTGTCTAAGACTTAACCTAATATTTAATTGAGCGAAATTGATAAACGACAAATTATTTATCGTTCGCAAAGCTTTGATACCAAGTTTACGTATCATATAACAGATTATATCTTTATTTCTACCTAATTGTGAGTCCTCTAGTGGGCCAGCAGTAAGTTTACGGACTTACAACTCTAAAATTCGGGGATCAATTCCCTGCGGTAAATAGAATCCAGTTGCCCATCATGCAACGTTGTAGTAAGAATACAAACACAAACTTAAGCGTAATCGTGTGGTTAACATATCATATTGTTACTACACAGGTTTATATTTTTAGTTAAGAGTATATATAAGGTTACTTTCTATTTTGTTTGCATTTCAAAATTATGGACATTGTATGCATAAGATGTCGTTCAAGTGAAAAATCACTTGATCGTAAGGTACCAATAAATCATGCGATCGACTGCACATATTCATTGTTACGTCGTAGGTTTCCTGGTCAACAATTCTATATTGCGTATAAAGTTAATGGTAATTTCAAAATTATCCAAAGCTTGAAGATTAGCAAGTCTAAATAAAACTTGTATATAAAAGAGTGCAGACGAGTAAAATTCTGTTTTATTGTTGACTGTTTTCCCTCTACCATATGCTAAAGTGTCCCTCTGAAATTTACCCTTTATTTACTGAGATAATATGAGTGGGCAACTTGTGCAATCATGCCACTATATCTTCTAACAAAATCAGTATCGGACAAGTTCGGCAATTAATAAATCAAACATGATTCCAGTGGTTGGAGTCGTATAACTATAATATATATATGTAATATGATAACGTTCTGGTATATAAATATGTTTATGATTTGTCATAAGACAATCGCTTTAATACATTTATTTTCCCTTTAATATAAATAAATTGTTTGTTCCTGGAAAAACATAAGAGCTCGTGTGTACTTTATTCTTTATTAAACAGATGGCGCTAAAAACTATTTGTATGTTTCAAGACAATACACTATCCATGCTATGTCCTCCACGCAAGTCAGTAAACTTACCGCTGGCCCACTGGGGGACACCATTTAGTGTTTTGTATGCTAAACTTGTTATAAATATCACCGGTAATATTCTTTATTTAAGTGTCATTGAAATAAATAAAGAAGAGTTAAGTATGTTATAACACCTGTTAATAATAAAAGTTAAGCCTAGCTTATTTGACTGGGTTGGAAACATATAACATGCGAAAATATAGAAAAATAATAAAGTTAGTTATTTTCTCAAAGTTTCAAACACGTCAACAGAGAAATAAGGTTTAAAATATTTTTGTTCATTAAAGGATGATAAGTTCTCACATTCACTTAAAATATCATGTGTTGAAAGCTTTATGTGATATCTAATGGAACTTGAAATTTTGTAATTTTCAATGCTAGTCTTTCTTTGGACAACTTTCATGTGTAATAAACATTTCTTATTATTACCACTAGATGGCACGACCGAGTAGCTCTATTAATGTATTTCATAAGGTGAATGCTGCTGGGTAAGTCAAACTTAGTAATCAGCCATTTACTATACAAATGCTATGGTTTCAAGAGAGACTTTTTTCTTTTCTTTTTGCCTGATGTTTTTGCCACTGTTTCCTATCAATGCTGATAAATATTATTTCTTATTTTTTCAGAAATATAGAATTTTGTTTTGTTACTGTTGTATTTTAAAGGGAATAAATAGTACACGTGAATAAACACGGTGATCACTGCAGTTTGATCTTTCAGAGTGTGCCATCAAGTGTGTCAGAATGAGATCCGGCACGAGATCGAACCATAGACCCCCACATCGTTTAGCCAGCTCATTCAATATCTCTAAAACGTATTTAAATTTGAAATGAACCATCTAGGAGATTGTTAAGTGCATGATTAGAGTAAAATTGCCGCTGACCCATTAGGGAACGTTTTTAGTACTTTGTATGCTAAGTTTGTAATACATATCACCTACAATATCATTTGTTATTCTCTATTCTATGTTAAAGTGTCACTCTGAAATTTTCTTTATTTACTGCGATAAAATGAGTGAAAAACTTGTACAATTATGCCACTATTTCCTAACAAATCAGTATCGAACAACTTGCAAAAACACATTATTTCTTAACTTACACACCGCTAAAAACCAGTTGATCGTAAGGTGCCAATAAACCATGCAATCGATAATCAAAGACTCTAATACCAAACAAGAGTGAGCTCAAGCTAGCTGTAAGAAGTTGGATTTTTAGACACCGGTGTATGCAGTCCATCTACTGTTTACACATCACAACACCAGTGTATGCAGTCCGTCTACTGTTTACACATCACAACACCAGTGTATGCAGTCCGTCTGCTGTTTACATATCACAACACCAGTGTATGCAGTCCGTCTACTGTTTAAACTCACAACACCAGTGTATGTAGTCCGTCTACTGTTTACACATCACAACACCAGTGTATGCAGTCCGTCTACTGTTTATACATCACAACACCAGTGTATGTAGTCCGTCTACTGTTTACACATCACAACACCAGTGTATGTAGTCCGTCTACTGTTTACAGTTCACAACACCAGTGTATGTAGTCCGTCTACTGTTTGCACATCACAACACCAGTGTATGTAGTCCGCCTACTGTTTATACATCACAACACCAGTGTATGCAGTCCGTCTACTGTTTACACTTCACAACACCAGTGCATGCAGTCCGTCTACTGTTTACACATCACAACACCAGTGTATACAGTCCGTATACTGTTTATACATCACAACACCAGTGTATGTAGTTCGTCTACTGTTTACACATCACAACACCAGTGTATGCAGCCCGCCTACTGTTTACACATCACAACACCAGTATACGTAGTCCGTCTACTGTTTACACATCACAACACCAGTGTATGTAGTCCGTCTACTGTTTACACATCACAACACCAGTGTATGTAGTCCGCCTACTGTTTATACATCACAACACCAGTGTATGCAGTCCGTCTACTGTTTACACATCACAACACCAGTATACGCAGTCCGTCTAGTGTTTACACTTCACAACACCAGTATACGCGGTCCGTCTACTGTTTATACATCACAACACCAGTGTATGTAGTCCGTCTACTGTTTACACTTCACAACACCAGTGTATGTAGTCCGTCTACTGTTTACACATCCCAACACCAGTGCATGCAGTCCGTCTACTGTTTACACATCACAACACCAGTGTATGTAGTCCGTATACTGTTTACACTTCACAACACCAGTGTATGTAGTCAGTCTACTGTTTACACATCACAACATCAGTGTATGTAGTCCACCTACTGTTTACACATCACAACACCAGTGCATGCAGTCCGTCTACTGTTTACACATCACAACACCAGTGTATGTAGTCCGTCTACTGTTTACACATCACAACACCAGTGTATGCAGTCCGTCTACTGTTTACACATCACAACACCAGTGTATGCAGTCCGTCTACTGTTTAAACTTCAGAACACCAGTGTATGTAGTCCGTCTACTGTTTACACATCACAACACCAGTGTATTCAAATTCGATGACGAGGAACCCACTTTGAGACTAATAATGGCTGGAGACGGCTTAAATGGGTAATGAAGAAAAACTTTAATATAAGTTTAACATG
>NW_013665816.1:475060-480310 GCF_000517525.1 Limulus polyphemus | reverse complement strand
TCCGTCTACTGTTTGCACATCACAACACCAGTGTATGTAGTCCGTCTACTGTTTGCACATCACAACACCAGTGTATGTAGTCCGTCTACTGTTTGCACATCACAACACCAGTGTATGTAGTCCGTATACTGCTTACACATCACAACACCAGTGTATGCAGTCCGTCTACAGTTTACACATCACAACACCAGTGCATGCAGTCCGTATACAGTTTACACATCACAACATCAGTGTATACAGTCTGTCTACTGTTTACACATCACAACACTAGTGCATGCCCTCCGTATACAGTTTACACATCACAACATCAGTGTATACAGTCTGTCTACTGTTTATAAATCACAACACCAGTGTGTGCAGTCCGCCTGCGGTTGACACATCACAACACCAAACGTATCAATCCCCCTACTGTTTATACATCACAGTATCAGTGTATGCAGTCCATCTACTGTGTATACATAACAACACCAGTATATGCAGTTCGTATACTGTTTATATATCACAACACCAGTGTATGCAGTTCGTATACTGTTTATACATCACAACACTTGTGTATGCGGGTCGTCTACTGTTGACACATTACAACACCAGTATATCAATCCCCCTACTGTTTATACATCACAACACCAGTGTATGCAGTCCGCATACTGTTTATACATTATAACACCAATATATGCAGTCCGTCTACTGTTTACACATCATAACCAGTATAAAATGATATAATACACAATTAAAACTTATTAATACAAGGAATGATTTATTGGATAAGTACGTTGATACACAGGATTAACTGCACAGTTAAGTATTTAATAGGATACAAAGTTGATGATTACCACATATAAGTACGCTTTACAAAAGGTTAAACTTCAAAATCTTACAGTACCGTTTCTTACCAGGACTGTTTTCATAATAACAAAAAACATTTTTAGAGCATAGCTGGGATGACAATGTATTTGAGACATATTTCTGCTCAACATTCGGTTATCTTTATACCCTCCTTATGAGCATGAAACACCAGTTTTTGACACTGTTTGAGCACAGAAGAGTAGAGAAGGAATCCGCGAAAGTTATATTCCCCGCATCTCTTGATAATACATATTTTACGGCGTTAAAATTTCGTTATTATAATGTATGTCTCTTCATGAACAATTTTCGTTCATGCGGTGAACTGCTGGAACTAAATTTGCAGAATAATTATAGAGGTGTAACACATAACGGGAATACAAAATAAGGCTCACGATTTAAAACAAGAAAAATTTATCGCAATTAACGATTGTTATGCTCATTAGGCGCATAAACACATTTTGACGAGTTTTGTTTATGTAAATAGCTAGGGTATTGTGAGTAAACATGCAGAGGCCTTATACGGCAGCTTACTTAAACAGCAGCACTACAGCTGCTTTCTATCAAATCTGAGCTTAGAGCTCTGCGGTTAGTTTGATTACATTTTTTGGGCTGAAGGGACCGTCTTAGAGTCTTTATTCGATCAATGCTGATATGATTTATTTGTATTTGCCTAAAACCCTGACAGTTCATTAGGTGATTTCACTGTAAACGGGACGTTTACGATAAATGGTGTTTCTTCCGTGCGATCTCTATGACTATGTTGACACTAAGTGGGGTGAGTCTTGGTCGCATCTTATCCGTAATAAAACAACGGAAATACGACATAATTCTCAACTCCTTGACAGTTAGAATGTCCGGGCCGTTCACGCTTACAAAAGATAACGAGGTTACTATGGCAACGGTACACTGGGCAAGCGCGGGAAAAGCGTTTCCCGCTTTTTGGAATAAAACAGCTTATGGACATCTGCGAATGGGTAATCATATATGTTTTGTTCTTTTCCAATAATGTCGTAAAGTTGACAATGGGCGGATGGTGCTAGCAAAGTTTATGGGTAACTATAGCAACGAAAATGAAGTGAAAAGCATTAGCTTTACATATTTCTTGTCCTGAATAGGAAGTAGTTATATTGAAATTCACGATATTTTAAATCTTACAATAAACAGTTGGATATCTGAAAACAATCTGGGAAACAAACTCTGCACCATAAACGAAAGCCTAAAGAAGACTTCTTGGAAATAGTTGCCATAAAAAATCAAAGACTCCAGTGGTAAACAAGAGTGAATTCGAGCTAGCTGTAACAAGTTGGATTTTTAAACATCAGTGTATACAGTCCGTCTACTGTTTACACGTCACAACACCAGTGTACGTAGTCCTCCTACTGTTGACAAGTCACAACACCAGTGTATCAATCCCCTTACTGTTTATACATCACAACACCAGTATATGCAGTTCGTATACTGTTTATACATCACAACACCAATGTATGCAGTTCGTATACTGTTGACACGTCACAACACCAGTGAATCAATCCCCTTACTGTTTATACATCACAACACCAGTATATGCAGTTCGTATACTGTTTATACATCACAACACCAGTATATGCAGTTCGTATACTGTTTATACATCACAACACCAGTATATGCAGTTCGTATACTGTTTAAACATCACAACACCAATGTATGAAGTTCGTATATATACTGTTTATACATCACAACACCACTATATGCAGTTCGTATACTGTTTATACACCACAACATCAATGTATGCTGTTCGTACACTGTTTATACACCACAACACCAGTGTATGCAGTTCGTATACTGTTTATACATCACAACACCAATGTATGCAGTTCGTATACTGTTTATACAACACAGTCATACGCTACTGTTTATGTGATTCACCAGACGACAGTAATGAACTTAGAAATGTTACCTAGAATTAATTCCAAGAATGTTTATTATAACGCGTGCTGGAATATTTCAACAATATAACATTGGTCATAAAGGTCACTGGGATCATTTCCTATATAACGAATGCATCGGAGTAATTCTCCGTAGTCTGTCCCCCGTTGGGTCAGTGGTATGTTTCCAGACTTGGAATGCTAAAACCAGGGGTTCTATTCCCCGCGGAGAGCAGAGTAAAGACAGTCTATTGTGTAGCTTTGCTTTAAAATAACAACAACAACAAGTGGACCGGTCCTAAATGCTAGAAACGAACTGTCCCCTGATGACAAACTCTTCGAACTCCCCTCACCCCATTCCCAAAGGGCCGAACTCAGTGTGTGTGTAGGCCGGTCACGAAGTTATTTTTCGGTAACAAAATAATTGCTAGCCTGAAAATAAATACAGCGTGAACCATTGCTGAAAAAGTAACACTGTATTGATTTCCAACTGTAGAGGCTGTTTCTATTAGCAAATGAAGAAATTTTCAGACACTTTATTAAATATTTAAGATGCTTCTACAAAGAAGTGTGGACAAAATACATTCCCCCCCACCCATCCCTTTAACATAGTCATATACTAATGTCATAGTAACCACCCTTCTTAAATCTAGCCTAAAAAATTAACCTCAATACCCATAGAAACGTGGCTCTGAAAAATACTGTCTTTTTAGACAAAAAAAAAATCATTACAAAAATCAGAAACATGTTTAATGGTCAATAAGACTAATGTGAATAGTGCGGATAAGTAGTAGTCA
This sequence comes from Limulus polyphemus, assembly GCF_000517525.1. Taxonomy (NCBI): domain Eukaryota; kingdom Metazoa; phylum Arthropoda; class Merostomata; order Xiphosura; family Limulidae; genus Limulus; species Limulus polyphemus. The sequence continues at coordinate 476,763 of NW_013665816.1, read as the reverse complement.
ATATGACTAATGTGAATAGTATGGATAAGTAGTGGTCAATAAGACTAATGTGAATAGTACGGATAAGTAGTAGTCAATATGACTAATGTGAATAGTACGAGGAAATAGTGGTCAATAAGACTAATGTGAATAGTACGGAGAAATAGTGGTCAATAAAACTAATGTGAATAGTACGGATAAGTAGTGGTCAATATGACTAATGTGAATAGTACGGAGAAATAGTGGTCAATAAGACTAATGTGAATAGTACGGAGAAATAGTGGTCAATAAGACTAATGTGAATAGTACGAGGAAATAGTGGTCAATAAGACTAATGTGAATAGTACGGAGAAATAGTGGTCAATAAGACTAATGTGAATAGTGGTCAATAAGACTAATGTGAATAGTACGAGGAAATAGTGGTCAATAAGACTAATGTGAACAGTCGTGCACAGTAGTTAGATAAGAAAACTACTGTATGATACAAGTATGTACTTATACCATATTAAAACAAATACCCAAAAGTATTTATGCAGACTCAAATTATAATTGACTCTTACTACAAAACTGCTCGCGTACGTGACTTAACGTGGGAAAGGCTGGGCTCGTTGTTCACAATTAAACTTTTATAAACTGAAGACAAGTGTTGTGCCAGTAATAGTTTTAAAAAAGTTCCCAAATAACTGGGGTTGTTATTGCCATTGAAGAATTTCCTATCACGTGGCAAATTTTACACGCGGAGCGTGCCAGTGGTACGTTATAAAAACATCAGCACGTGTCTAGATAAACCTATGAACTTTTCTGTCATTGATACGGTGTGAAGTATCAACAATGTTAACGGGATTCTCAGCGATCCTCTGTTCAAGAGATAACGGATCCTTCTTTCACGTACCTAATGTGAGAAAAAACCACATACGAAGACGCCGTATAGAGTTCCCTCAAATTAACAGCTAAATCAACAGTCCAGGATAACATACTTTATCGCTGAACGTTTTGGGTGCCCGACTGACCTGCAGTGAGAAGATTATTCAGAGTAGTCCGATTCGAAGAACAAATACTGAACGGCATGTCAGAAAAACCTTGTATTATAGTTTAAAATGGGCAGAGAAAAATCTTGTATTATAGCTTAAAATGTGTACAGAAAAGTCTTGTGTTATAGTTTAAAATGTGCACAGAAAAATATTTTTATAGCTTAAAATGTGTACAGAAAAATCTTGTATTATAGCTTAAAATGTGTACAGAAAGATCTTGTGTTATAGCTTAAAATGTGTACAGAAAAGTCTTGTGTTATAACTTAAAATGTGTACAGAAAAGTCTTGTGTTATAGTTTAAAATGTGCACAGAAAAATCATGTGTTAAAATTTAAAATGTGTACAGAAATATCTTGTATTATAGCTTAAAATGTGTACAGAAAAATCTTGTGTTATAGCTTAAAATTTGTACAGAAAAGTATTGTGTTATAACTTAAAATGTGTACAGAAAAGTCTTGTGTTATAGTTCTAAATGTGCACAGAAAAATCTTGTGTTATAGTTTAAAATGTGCACAGAAAAATCTTGTGTTACAGTTTAAAATGTGCACAGAAAAATCTTGTATTATAGCTTAAAATGTGTACAGAAAAGTCTTGTGTTATAGTTTAAAATGTGCACAGAAAAATATTTTTATAGCTTAAAATGTGTACAGAAAAATCTTGTATTATAGCTTAAAATGTGTACAGAAAAATCTT
>NW_013665816.1:469313-473986 GCF_000517525.1 Limulus polyphemus | reverse complement strand
TATAGTTTAAAAAGTGCACAGAAAAGTCTTGTGTTATAGTTTAAAATGTGCACAGAAAAATCTTGTGTTATAGTTTAAAAAGTGCACAGAAAAATCTTGTGTTATAGTTTAAAATGTGCACAGAAAAATCTTGTGTTATAGTTTAAAAAGTGTACATCTTTTCATTACCGGAAAGAAGAATTTTGTTACAATTAACATAATAAAACCTGAGATGCGTAAGTGAAAAACTGTTACTATTATGAATGAAAAGTGGGAGATTTATTCCAAGTTCCAAAACTTGTAGTAATAACTCAACATATTTCACGTTATGTATACAAAACAAGATTTGTATTTTTTTATGTTCAAAGGTATTATATCATGTAAATGCATACCATTCCATGCACCCGAGATCGTTTTGTGACCCACAGACATTTACCAAGACACCCTTTTATGTCCATACGTACATGCTCCATGTACGTGTAGTAAGTATATCATTACATCAGTTAGCATTATTGGTACTATTCAACCATATAAAGGAAATATATTATTTAACACCCTAGTCATTACACAGACGTGCATCAGACAGGTGGCACCACTGCCTATGTATGGACGGCTTGGATTGTTAATCGAAATGGTATTTTAAATATCACCTTAACAGATCATCAGAACTTTACAATACTATACAGTGTTTCCTTTTATAATAATATCCATGTAATGACTGAGTCACAAGTTCTGGGAATGTCTGAAAATATCATAACAAGAAGTTTTTCTTACTTCTGCTTCTTTTTTATTACATGAAAACTCTAAAACCAAAACAATTCTGTCAACCAATTTTACTGAGGTACTGGCTGCCTCAGGTCGACGCCATTAAAGATGACGAGATCGTAATTCCAATTGTTTCCATCAGAGGGCGCGTCGTTAGGACCACGTTGCTAGGCCGCATTCACTGTCCTTTATTGGACGAGTTAATTATAAATGTTTTAATTAATTAGTGTTAAGCATCCTTTTCAGGTCGCATTAATTAACTAATTAATTAGTCTTAAGTGTCCTTTTTATGATAATTTAATTAACTATCGAATTAGTGATTAATTATATTCTTGTTGAAACATGTTATATGAGTCATGACAGCCTAGAAACATGTTCTTTACTTTGTGGTAGGATGATTTAATTATTAATTAATTAACTAATGAATTAGCATTCACTGTCCATTTTAGGATTAACTAATTAATTAGTGTTAAGCATCCCTGGGACTGACCTCGTACCCATTTTGCTTGTTATAGTTTTCATGCTATAACTTTTCAATTAGTAAGCGAATGTTAACGAAATTTGGCATATTATAAACATGACAATGCTTTCATACGCAAAATATCAAATTTTTTTATTAAGATTCATAAAGCAATGTTCTTCTCATGTATATTTCTATTTTTTACGCATGTTGCCTATCTATCATGCAAAGTAATATTAATTTTAAGATTAAAAATAATTTTATGCATCAGAAAATTTTGAAATTTCTAATGCAAAATCTTTATAATATCGAGATAGTTATTAAACGTTTCTTAAGAAAAAAACTTTATATTTTACGTAATTAATCTCTGTACGGATTCGGTAGATTTGACCGATCTCGCAATCACCATAAAAACTTGAGAAATAAATATAAATTATGCCTCTTTCATTCTAGAATGAACATAAATTATAACACGAAAATATAAATGTTTAGACTAAATAGCTTAAATCTCATAACATTATACATTTATATATACCAATTATTTTTATTATATTGACCTTTCAGCCGTGCCTGGCTAACATTACAGAAGTTGTAATAACGCCACTCACGTCCACTCATGTTACGATTTTCTCAATATCTGATAATCGACATTTTTATAGTGGATTTTAACTCATAACTTTAGATCTATTGACGTTATAGACTTCAAAATTGTTAGTGTATCTATAGTGTAAGTTAAGGTAAAGTTGATACGAGGTTTGGTTTTTATTAAATTATCATTAACGAGTCACTGTAGCGTGTGTCCTACTTAGGGCATACTCATTAGTGCCATAATGTGATCTTGAATTAATTTTTAGTGTTTCTTAGTTCAGACTAAGTCTTCACATCCCATCAAAATCTGGACCTATTTTTAGAAGTATTCAGTCATGTTTTGTAGGAGTTATTAGAAACATAAGACATTTCTTTTGTATTTCTTTAATTTTATAATATGCAAATTAGCCACAGTGGTAATGTTACACAACATGTGCCAGAATATGTCTTTGTATCTATTTCAGTATATTTTCAAACACAACGAAAAGTATGAAGATGTTGTTGTTTTTCTAATAAAAAGGCCAAAACCTAGATAACACTACGTAAAGAGTATATGCTACCTTAAGAATCAGCACTGTGTTAACTGAACAAAATATAGCATGTGAATTAGAAGCTAAGCTGAATGTAAATTCAATTTCACACATTATGAGTAAAATAATTCAATATAATTATTGTCAAGTTGCTTTATTTTTCTGTGTTAATGAGGTATCATTTATTATTTGGACGGATCTGGGTATGTAGAAGAATATCATCATGTACAGTAAACAAAACATTATCTAGGCGATGAGTTCGATTTTGTTTGGAATTTTTTTTGTTTGTTTTTGGAAATAAAATTTAAAAGAAATATTGCAACATGTATATATATATATATATACAGCAATGAAAACTGACAGGTTTCACCTTTTTTCTTAATGGAGAAAGATAACGCATTAGGTTATTCTGCCTCCAAAACGTCGGTGACTAGTTACATTAAGTCAATCTGCCTTTAAAAGTCAGTAGTTTGTTACAGTGATTTGTTTGCCAGCACAAGTTTGTGGCTTGTTGCAGTGGCCAAGAACTAAAACTTTCTGTGCTTTATTACAGTGGTCATACATGAGTTATTTCTGCCTTAAGAAAATTTTATATATATATATATATTTACTCTAACACTACATTATGTCCTTGTGCCTTTAACATATTTAGGCAATTAGCTATAGTCACTACTGGGTTGAATTTCAGTTTTGATCTAAGTTGTAGTCTGTTTTGATCCAAAGTTAATTTTGATATCTGAAGCTTGTTGCTGTGGCTAATACACTGGGTCCTTCTTCTTTAACAATAGTGTAGTTAAGTGGTTCTAGAAGTATTTTATACAACTTCTCCCTTTCTCCTGTCTGTGGTCCCGCATACCTCTACCTACAATCACACAGGCTGGTTCCACAAATATTATATACAACATCCCCCCTTTCTCCTGTCTGTGGTACTAGATGCCCCTACTCACAATCACACAGGTTGGTTCTACAAATATTATATACAACATCCCCCCTTTCTCCTGTCTGTGATACTAGATGCCCCTACTCACAATCACACAGGTTGGTTCTTCACATATTTTATACAACACCCCTTTCTCCTGTCTGTGGTACTGGATACCCTTACTCACAATCACACAGGTTGGTTCTACAAATATTTTATACAACACCCCTTTCTCCTGTCCTGTGGTACTGGATGCCCCTACTCACAATCACACAGGTACACATGCTGGTAAAACAAATCTAATACGTTGGTATTACTAAACATTAAAAATTGTAATGAATCATAGGTTTATAAAATAGATATGGATGCAAGTATACAACGATACAAATTGTTGTATGTGAGACTGCTTAACTATTAGTGAAAATGGTGTGCGTGTTTATTGGAGCAGAGCAGTTCCATCCGAAGCTTAATACTAGAGATGGCAATCCAGAGGACTCCTTGTACCTGGGGTTAGATTTGTTTTTCTTTATAAATGCAGATAAATATATGTGCAGTATTTGTTTTCGTGAACCTTCTTACGCCATGTCCCACTCGAGAGTTCATTCTGTGCCAATTAGTTTGAGAACCATCGCTGTAGTTTTCTTGTTTTGTTTCAACAAATGTAAATAAATTAACAAAAGGGTGACATAGATAAGTTTTATGTGTAAAATAGAGTAAGATAAATACTATCTATTTATATTTTGTCTCACCATTAACATTTTTATCTGGATGACATAAAGAAATTAAATGAGGAAGTAGAAAACCAAAGACAGAGATAGAATAATTTGATAAATCTGCAAGAACAAGCTGTTATGATGAATATATTAAATAATACCTTAAGAGCACATTGCGAATAAATAAATTTTGTAGCTAGATCTTTGATAAATCTATCTAAAATAATTGATCAGGACGGAAGTTAGAAATGTTGGCTTGCACAAGGCTAACGCAGAAACAATTTTTACCAGACCAGAACCAGAATACAAAGTGGCTTGCAATAGATTAGTTTTATTATAAATAAATACAGAAGATTTACCAGACATTAAGTGTCATTGCAATTAAGAAGTTAAATCCTTGCATTATATTCTCAACACAACTGATAGAGATGTTAGATGCAATTGAAAGAAAGTTACCAGCACACACACACATATAGTTCGTAATTCTAACACACAATGAACAAATGTTTATTTACAATACCTGATCGGGTGTTAAAACTATCACAACAGAAAAACTTTAAGAATGACCATTAAACTCCAAGTGGTCAATAAGTTGTTTACATTGTATAATATATACCAGCAGCGGTAAGAATGAATAGTTCACTAGCTATGGTGGCCCGGCATGGCCAGGTGGTTAAGGCACTCGACTCGCAATCTGAGGGTCGCGGGTTCGAATCCCT
>NW_013665816.1:453259-468606 GCF_000517525.1 Limulus polyphemus | reverse complement strand
CAAACACTAGCTATGGTAACCCAGGTAGAGGAACCTTACGGAGGTGGTGTTAATTATTTTACGGCATCCGTTTGATTTATAGAATCACGGGTTCGAATCTAGTCTGTTCTCAGGTTTTACTTCATAAGGAAAAGTATTAATAGACAGGGTATTTGGTTGTAATATTATATTGTTTATTTAACATTAACATGTTATTGTAAAAGTACCTGCTATTAAACTTAAAGATCTGATTTTTTCCTGCTGTACCTGGTAGATGTAATTCCTGTTTCCGAATCGTGGGAACTGTGCAAACTTTGCCCTGAACGCTTCGCGGAACATGGGCCTGAGCAGAAACTTTCTCGACATAGTAAGTGTACTATTACCAGTTTAACATATAATTTTCACCATTGCCAGCTTATTGTGATATGCATATAATTCAGTCACATCTTGTATGATGTGCACGATCTTATGAAGAAGGAATTAAAAGCTGGTAGGTTTCCTAAGCTGAAACTTGAATTATTTCAGAATAATGTTGTTAAACAACGACGACACATATTAGATTTGATCATATATAGTTTATTAAATGGATTTTACAACGCTAAAATCCGGGGTTCAATTCGCTGCGGTGGAAAGATTGCAGATAGCCCATTGTGTAGCTTTGTACCGAGAAGACAATAAAAGAAAACAATACATTTTACCTTGATTACAATGAAATACAGGCAGTTCCTTAAATATATCATGGAACATATAATTCAATTTAATACTGAAAATCAGTAATATTTTAAAATTTATGTGATTTATTATTTTATCTTATCTCTTTCTAAGATCTGATATCGCTGACATACTTGTGTGTAAAAAATGTACACGACTGTTTTCTTTAAATCTATTTTTGATGCATGGTAAGAACTTGTTGAAATGTGCCATCTCTTTCTTAATCTACTTCTGTTGTCCTTCGTGAACTTCCTACAACTAACTGTAGCTAAACAGAGTGAGTGAACACCGAAGTATATTCTTTTGTGCTTCACTTAATTAAAGTCCATATTTATCAATCAGAGGGAGCTGAATACTTGAAATCTATTGAGCTAAATATCCCTACCTTACAGGGTTAAGTGTTGAATATTGGCAACATTAATTGTGAAATTATTTCCACAAAAGGGGGCCGAAGGCCGCCTGTAGGGGGTCACCTGTTTAAACCACTGGCACCACACTAGTGATGTCTGTCAGTCAGTAGATATTAAAATGATGTCATGTAAGGAACGCTTAACGTTGCAGTTTGTACTGTCGTGACGTCAGTAACACGTGCACATGCCATGAATCACGAGAAGAGTTATGCACCTTGTAGGCTACAACACGGCATGACATATGAGCTTCAAAAGCAAGAAATAAAAATATTTGTTACTCTTAATTTTGGTTTTATTTGCTCTTGAAACAGAACACTTTCGGGAACCTTGCGGAAGTACACGTAGTCTTGCTTATAACACTCAAGCGTCTTTCCTGATTAACGCCCTTAAAAAAAAGTCAAATACCTAAATGATGAAGAAAACAGTCAGTCCTAGTTAAAGCGTTAATTTTTCTTGATTACTATGCTATCTTTGGCCTATATTTTTAAATGTATCTAATCAAAACCAGCATAGCTGTAAAAAAAAAAAAAAAGGTGTTGCGACAGAAAGACGTGAAATCAAAGTATGTTGCCCAAATGAGAAAATATTGATGATTTTACAAAATTAGTACATTATATCATATCTACTACAAGAAATCACATGGGACGTTGTTTAATGTTTAGCTACCTACCGACAAAAAACAGCAGCATATGTAATTTCTTAAAAATAAAGAGGGGTGGCCAATATTGTGAGGTCTGTAATATATAGGAATTATCGATACCCACGATGGGCAAAGTATAGGTAGCCCACTGTGTAGTTTTGAGCTTAACAACAAACAAACATTAGAATTATAGCAGATAGGCCGGTACTTGGCTGATATCAAGGTTTACAGGAGGACTGGTTTATAGAAGTTTCATTGTATTGTGTTGAATTAGTTTAATGCATAGGATAAATATCTAGAGTTTGAATACTTTATGTTAATATGAAAAACTGTACTTTCAGGAGTATCTATTTATAAAATGTAGTTATTTCCTGTCTTACGTAATTCTAACTGTTTAACATGTTCTTGTTAATTCATTGTCGTATTACATCTTTATTTTATTTTATCAATACTTAGTGTAGCATCCCTCGAAATTTTTCCTTGTGTTAAAGAGAAGTTTTCTAATTTCTGTATATAGTTTTTTGTCATATTGCACAACGGAAATGTATCACACCTGCAACAATCCTTTGAAAACTAATCAAACACTTCCGGTTTGTCATGGTGGTTGACCATGCCGTCACTTCACCTTTTCTCACTCTCCACTTTACTAGTTTGCCCTTTACGATGAAAGGTTCACTTTTTGAAAAGTTATAGGGTTAGTTATTTTTGTCTTTACTTGTAAGATAGTGTATTGAATAATTCTGTATGTGTAAATCGTGAAGTCAAACTGTAATCTATTATCGTTAGTTAGTGTGATGTGTACGATACATATCTGGATTTTAAAGATTTTAAGTTAATAGAAAAAACTGTCGTCTTCAAACTAAGTAGATTGTCAGTTAAACTAATACACACATATATATATTATATGTGTAAACCATAAAGTAAAGCTATCCATGTAATGAAATTGTTAAACACAAAAATATTAGTTTTACGTATTCAGAAGTTTTTTATATTATTATTGAATAATTGGATATTGAAGACAAATTATGACGTATCAGAAATTTGTGCAGTTAAGGTCAAAGTTCAATAAGACCTATTTGTAGACTGGAATGTGTCAACATGTTGTAATACAACATCTTGGTCACACCATCGCCCTCTGATAGTACTTCATGGAACTAAATATTCCTCTGGAAGCACTTTTGTGAAACTATTCACACCATGGTACTACCCACTAATGGCGACACTCTCTATAACTAACGCCTATGATGTCACTGATCACTTGACGTTACAGCCTCAAAGCAAAGGCTCCCACTGGGCGGTACCCTTTGATATCCTCTCCCGTTCAAGCCCTCATGTGCTGGCATCATTTAGATATCCTAGTGGGACGTATACTACCAAAGAAACTATGAATCACACTTCCCCTCCCCCCGTTCAATAAACGTTATATTATATAGTGATTATTTCAGTAAATATTTTCTGTACCCTTTTTCTCAAAGAACATGTACTGTGATAGTTCGACCGTTGTGGAGTCTCGAATAAAACTGACAATTTTGTTTATACAGAACGAATCCACAAGATACCATTAGTTGTATTCTAAGATGATTAATTAAACATAAAATAGGATATTTTTTACAAACTTTTTATATGCATTTTTAAGAATACCTTCTATTATTTTTGAATTTTGAAATATTAAATTAATAGTGTCAAAACTTTTTAAAGTAAAACTTGAATAAAGAACCTGTTGATCAAACTTCAAATACTTTGTAATCACAAAACTCAAAATTATATTCTATTGTGTACTGATTATAAACCGAAGTTACAAATAAAGAAATCGAAAAAGTAAGTTTCATTATTAAAAATGCCTACTTTATTTTTTTGGCAGGGTAACAACTCCTTCATTATGTTTTTTAAGTTTTTAAGATTAGGTTAAACTACTAAAAAATGGAATTAGAGTTAAAAATAACAGGGCAGCTAGAATAAGCTGAGCCAGATATTTCCATAAAGAACCTCGCCGACCATAATTTCTTACGTGGAATAAAAAATCAAAATTTTTTTCCACAATTATTTTCCTAGTTGTAGTTAATATATAACTAAAACGAACAATATGCATGAAAGTTTACAAAATCGATGGTAAATTATGAAGTTTATTCAAATGTATAAACAAGATGCATTATGTTACTACGTTTCTGACCTTTTACAAAATCTATGGTAGGTTATGAAGTTTATTTAAATGTATAAAGAAGATGAATTATGTTACTACGCTTCTGATCTTTTACAAAATCTATGGTAGGTTATGAAGTTTATTTAAATGTATAAACAAGATGAATTATGTTACTACGCTTCTGATCTTTTACAAAATCGATAATAAGTTATGAAGTTTATTTAAATGTATAAACAAGATGAATTATGTTACTACGCTTCTGATCTTTTACAAAATCGATGGTAGGTTATGAAGTTTATTTAAATGTATAAACAAGATGAATTATGTTACTACGTTTCTGATCTTTTACAAAATCTATGGTAGGTTATGAAGTTTATTTAAACGTATAAACAAGATGAATTATGTTACTATGCTTCTGATCTTTTACAAAATCTATGGTAGGTTATGAAGTTTATTTAAATGTATAAACAAGATGAATTATGTTACTACGCTTCTGATCTTTTACAAAATCGATAGCAAGTTATGAAGTTTATTTAAATGTATAAACAAGATGAATTATGTTACTACGCTTCTGATCTTTTATATGGTTTAAGAGTTTGTAAGCAAGATATGTAACCTTTTCAGGTAAATCTTTAACAAGACGCTTTAATTATCCTTCTAAAATACGACGTGCAGAGCGATTTTAAGTTAATTTAACTGTTAAGATATTCTTTTTGTTTCTGTTTGTTATTAGTTAGGCAAAAAGCTACACAATAGGCTATCTGTGCTGTACTTACTATAGGTATTGAAACCCGATTTTTAGCGTAAGAAAGCGTTCAGAATTACCGCTGTACTACTGGGACGCGTTTTGTTTCTGGACATATAGTGTACTTTTTAGGATTTTAATCGAACTTTGGATTCAAGAAAATTATAAAATAAAAGAATATTTCAACAGTCTTTTTGAAAACTTTAATGCAGTCCACTGGTATTGAATTTTTAAATGATTCTTTCAATTTTTTTTTTTTTTTACAAAATATGAAAAGGCAATTTTGTTCATGAATGATAGTAGCAATATTTTATGGTTTTAGGAAAGTATAATTCCGTATGTGAAAGAAAATATCAGCGAGGGAGATAACAAACACAAATAAAATACAATCGCATCTTCTATGATACAATTAAAGAATAACATATAACTCGGAATAAACAGGAAATAACAATTATATTACGATTACGACAACACACGTGAGTAAACTAAATCTAAATGGATGTAGTTCGATTTATACTTATATGAACAGGGGGGGAATGTTTTGTCTTGAATTTCGCGGAAAGCTACACAAGGGTTATATGCGCTAGCCGTCCCTAATTTAGCAATGAAAGACTAAAGAGAAGGTAGCTAGTCATCACCACCCACCGCCAACTCTTGGGCTACTCCATTACTAACGAATATTGGGATTGACCGTCACATTATAAAACCCCCACGTTTGAAACGGCGAGTATGTTTGGTGGGACGTGGATTCGAAGCCGCGACTCCCAGATTGCGAGAGAAATGCCCCAACCACCTGGCCATGCCGGGCCCAGGGGAAAAAAAGTTTTTAAATTATTGATAAGCATTCATCAAATACAATTCTAATTACATTTAAATGGATATTCCGTATCACCACATTCTAACATTCACAGTGTAATAACATATCTACTACAAGAAATCACATGGGCTGCTGTTTTACGTTTAGCTATGCACCGACAAAAAACAGCATTTCGTGTGATATTTTGCAGTAAATATACATACTCTACAATTTTTGATTTAAATTTTGAATACTTAGTGAAAACAGTTTGCATAAAAAAAATTTATTCACCAAAATTTTCTCATTTTGAGATTTCACATCTTTCTGTCGCAATTATTTTTTGTTTTTGTTTTGACAATACCTTTTTTTTTTCTACAGCCAAAAACACAATGGACATAAATATGATACTCAGATATAGTTTGGAATAATTAGTATCAAGCACACATTAAATTTGGAGATTATATATATTATAATTCCATGTGGGTTTCTTCAATACTTCAATAACTTTGAGTTCATATCTTTCAGTTGCTATATTTTTGTCCACGACACATTACCTTGTGTCTTAGTAATATAGGTTGTCGTTACAATGTTTTTAGTCACGTTTTAACTACAGCTGAGACCAACGTGTCATTCATAGTGTTTTAAGCCACATTCTAACTACTACTGAGGAGAGAATTTTGGACAGGACTTACAACATTTTTATGCCTCTAAGAAGTTATAATTTTCTGATGAAATTTTCCCGCCATCTGAATTACTATTACAACAGCTGAAGCGTTTTCAAAGAAAATTTGTACAGAAGTTTCACGTTTGGCTTAGTCTAGCCATCGTTTTATTTTTAGTAATTTAACTGAAAAAGTGAAAGAAGCGCTTAAAATATTTAAAAAAGAGGGGAGGTAGGGAGAATGTTATCCTACAAAATAATATAAAGGTAGTAGTATCATTAATAGCCATACAAGTTAGCTTGCACTATGGATATATATATATATGTATATATATGGTTTACCACAGGTTCACAAATTTAGTTGTCTCATTCCGCAATCGTTTCTAACATTGGAGCTGTTTCATCATCAATTGGTCAATTTTTAAGTTCTTGTAGTTGGACATTTTGTTTACATTCAGTATAAATGAATTATAGTTTTGAGTGATTCTTGGGAAAATACCAAAACAACAGGTCAGTGGTAACATCTGAAGAAAAGGAAAATTAAAGAAGACCTCCAATGATGCCTTGTCAAGAGACTTTTAACATACCATAACGTTTTGGAACAACATGGGACCTATTGGTCAATCTCGGCTTTTCTATCTTCTAAACTAAACTACAACTATTAATAAATAAATTTTAAAATAATATTAAAGCCAGCACTTATCGTTCATATACTTATCAAGCTTTCTATTAAACTCAGTTAAATTTACTGCTTCCACAACATCCGAAGACAATCCATTCCAAAGGCCATCCTCCCTGTTAGAAAAATAAAACTGTCTTAGCTGAAGATGACTCCTACCCTACCAAAATTTATATTTGTGTTCCCTAGTCGAAGCAATAAAGTTAACAATTACCAAAATGTGGCATTGACCCAGTCCAAAAAATCAAACTTCCCCTTGCTGTCTCGAAGTTTCTGGAATCGAATTCCACAATAGTTCTTCTCAGGACTATACACTTGAGGCGATAGGTTTAGTAACCAAAACGCAGTGAGAATTAAAGTTAAAAAGGGTTAAGTTAGTGTGATTATAATTAATTATAACCATGCTTCGCCAGCTTGGTAAAGGTGTTCACACCATACCAATTGTTGTTGTAACAAATGGCTTACATAAATAGTGTTCCGGCCTGAAGAATGTCAAGTTTCATTCAAACACAATTCCTTTCACTGCATCTCTACTTTGAAAATTTCCAACTCTCATAGAAGATAACTTAAAATTTACATAATTTTTATAACAATGAATAACTGGATATGTTTGGCGTTAGACGATGATACTTTAGCCTAAAACAAAAATCCACAAAGTATTCCTATAATAATAGATATACACTTGTGTTTCAAGGAACTACCACCAGGTGGACCTGTCTGGGCTTGAAAAAAGACTAGAGGTTGATTTTCAAATCGGTAATACAACCAACACTAGTGAAATAAAGAACAAAATCCAAAATACGTGAATTTATTATATATTGTATTCAGAGGCCTTCGTCTAATGCTCAAGACTTAAATGAGCGTACTAAATACAGGTAATATATGCTGTACACTTTTTTTAATGCGTCTTCATATGAAACTTTTATATGTAAGTTGAAGAAAAACCAGTTCTGCCTGCTTGAGCCATTCCTATGACATTGTGGCCACATTTTGTTTATTTCTGCATCGTTTCGGCAATATTAATATGTTTTATTCAATCTGTGAAAAATCACAGGCTTGATACAGTAATTAGAGTATATTTCCTCCTGCATGTAAGAATCTCAGGCTTGATACAGTAATAAAGGTATATTTGTACCTTTATGTATGAATCTGAAGATACTGTATGTTTTCGTTGGCTATAGACATCACAACAGCTCTTGCATAATCGATGGACGCTCTCCAGTGGCACAGCAGTATGTCTGCGGATTTACAACGTTAGAAACCAGAGTTCGATACCCGTGGTGGGCAGAGCAAAGATAACCCAATATGTAGCTTTGTGCTTAATTACAAAAAAAACCCATAATCGATTATGTAAGCGCAAGTTTGGTTTGAAAGAGTGCTGTAAACATTTTACGCGGTTACGTGATTCAGATTCCTACGATTTGTTTGATATCTTCAGTTTTGGTATCGCGACCATGGTAAATCCCCTTCTTCCTGTAAACAGTTTCTGCGTATTATCTGGTCTTTCGGGATTTTGTTACAGAATAAAAGGGTCACAATTTACTTTGTATTATTCATAACTTCCTGCATTACAGATGTGACTTTTATGATGTTAAAATTTGTAATGAGAAATAGGCAAACATATAGATAAAACTACAAAATAATTTAAAATAACTTATACAGCAAAGAAATGCTTTGAAAATAACAGCTATTTGACGTTATTTTGTTTGGAAGTAAGATGGCCTATTTATTTTCTTTGTAGTTTTACGTACATACACCTTCACCATGACAGTTTGTTGGTAAACGTGAGTTATATAGAATCACAAAGGAACGTTCCTTTAATACTACATTACAGAAATTTACGAGGTTTTATGTCACTAATCTCTACGGAAAAAACTCCTAAGAAGTTCAAAGATAAGGTCTAAAAAATGTTTTATTTTCATAAACTTTTACTGGTTATTATGACTAGCCGATATTTGTACATACTTTACTTAGAGTTCCCGCAGTTGTCTAGATAAGTGAACTGCATAAACGTTACCTTGAACGCTTCATGGATTGTCAACCTGGGCAGAAGCTTTCTTGGCATGGTATATGTAAAATTCATGTTTTATGAACATTATCGATACAACAGGTAATTTACTTGAATTTTACTAAAACCATGTTAACACGGTGTTAATATGTGCTGCCTTCTGAAGAAGGAAGAAAACGGATCGTGGGTAATTCAGATAGACGCTCTAGTTTCGCGGGCAAGTACTCTAACCAAACAAGTCGAGTTTTTTAGCGTTCGAGATTCCAGGCGTTACACAATCGTAATAAATATTATATTTCATTTTATTTGCAATTGAATCGTAACAGCATATAATGGAGTTATTTTCAACTTTACTTTCTAAAGTTTTTCGTATAATTGTCGCATACGTATGTGTAGAGAGTGTACAATACAGATTTCATTAACTGTACTGAAACTTGGCCAGGTGTAACCTAATAATAGAATGCCGGGCTGCAGATTATTCGATCCAACGTTTGCTAAACATTTTCCACTCCTCAAACGTTCGGTCGAATTCCCCCCTCCCTCCTGCGTACGTGCGTGTTTATATGTTAACGACGAGAACAGGTATCTTAACTGCACGCTCATGAATTATTGAAGATAATATACTGAGTTACAGAACTTTATAACTTTATAATGTTTCACCAGAAGAATGTAGACTATTTAGAAAATGTTAGATACCATAGTTATATAATGGTGTTTTAGGTTGATTACCTGATAACGACATATATAGAGTCTCATGGTGTTTTACGTTGATCATCTTATAACGACGTATATAGAGTCTCATGGTGTTTTACGTTGATCATCTTATAACGACGTATATAGAGTCTCATGGTGTTTTACGTTGATCATCTTATAACGACGTATATAGAGTCTCATGGTGTTTTACGTTGATCATCTTATAACGACGTATATAGAGTCTCATGGTGTTTTACGTTGATCACCTTATAACGACGTATATAGAGTATCATGGTGTTTTACGTTGATCACCTTATAACGACGTATATAGAGTCTCATGGTGTTTTACGTTGATCACCTTATAACGAACGTATCTAGAGTCCCATGGTATTTTACGTTGATGATGTATGTAGAGTCCCATAGTATTTTACGTAGATCACCCTATAACGACGTATATAGAGTATCATGTTGTTTTACGTTGATCACCTTATAACGACGTATATAGAGTCTCATGGTGTTTTACGTTGATCATCTTATAACGATGTATATAGAGTCTCATGGTGTTTTACGTTGATCATTTATAACGACGTATATAGAGTCTCATGGTGTTTTACGTTGATCATCTTATAACGACGTATATAGAGTCTCATGGTGTTTTACGTTGATCACCTTATAACGACGTATATAGAGTCTCATGGTGTTTTACGTTGATCATCTTATAACGACGTATATAGAGTCTCATGGTGTTTTACGTTGATCATCTTATAACGACGTATATAGAGTCTCATGGTGTTTTACGTTGATCATCTTATAACGACGTATATAGAGTCTCATGGTGTTTTACGTTGATCACCTTATAACGACATATATAGAGTCCCATGGTGTTTTACGTTGATCACCTTATAACGACGTAGTTAGCTATCTTATCGTTTATTAGTACATCTTTGCAAAACTTTTCTTGTTATTCTTCCCTGTTACTGATTTAAATAGCCAGAGATTTTACTTTTCATACACTTAGCCTTAAAATGTGAGATCAAAAGCCAACACATATTGTGCGGAGCACAATCAGCATGTAAAGCGTGACAATACTTCGGAGGGCCGGGGCAAGCGACTATTTCAAGCCAAAAAATGCTAATGTTTCACCAGAAGAATGTAGACTATTTAGAAAATGTTAGATACCATAGTTATATAAGCATCATTTTTTTTTATATCACAAAAATAGGATGTTCGGTCGAATTCCCCCCTCCCCCCTCCATACGTGCGTGTTTATATGTTAAAGACGAGAACAGGTATATTAACTGCACGCTCATGAATTATTGAAGATAATATACCGAGTTACAGAACTTTAGTTTAAATTGTAATTTTCTGAGATAGTGACAATCTGATCGTAGTTACCTGAGATTGAAAGTGACAACTATTCAAGATTCAAAATGCTAAATATAAAAAATATCAAAAGCCAGATCAGCAGTGGTGCTAAGAACATGTTTTCATCAAGTAACAGTGTTTCATTTTCATCTCGGTACATGGTGTTCCGTGCTGGTTTTAATGAAGCAATTATTTTATTTATCGCCTGAATATCTGACATATTTTTAAAACTGCATTTCCGCTGTTTTAACTCCCAGTGGCACAGTGGTACATCTTCGGACTAGAAACCGGATTTCGATACCCGTGGTGGGCAGAGCACAGATAACCCATTGTGTAGCTTTGTGTCTAGCTTCAAACCAAACAAATAAAATCCTTTGTTTTCTGAGTGTGACGCTGAATAAAATCAAAAGGGATGAGAGTGGAATGTTTTCTTCAATAATTCGAATGACATTCATAAACAGATGTAAATATTCATATTATCGTTTCGAAGATGAGCTTGCACCATCGAATGGGTTCCAAATCTGAGACTGCTGGAACGAGACGGTGTCATCTCATTATTCTTTTTTCTTTTCTCCCTATACTGGGACGAATCCTGTGGCATTGAATAGTTTAATTATAATACAATATTTTCCGCCATTTTATACAGTTACCGCAAGAGGGAGTTTAAAACGTAATGCATCTTTAGAGTAAGTTTAATTTTGTGTATTGGCCGCGAAAACATAGAAATGATAATAGTGTTAAATTTAAAATAACTCTATCTTAAAAATAATTGCTCTAGAGGAAAGGAAGTGTTTTTCAAACTCATGTTTTAGTACATATATAAAATGCTTTTTTAAAGACAGGAAATTATGATTTGAATAGCCTCCCCTTCCCCCGGTAGTTTAGTGGTAAGGTTGAGGACTTATATCGCTAAAAACCTGGTTTCGATACCCTCGGTGGCCAGAACACAGATAGCTCCTTTTTTAGCTTTGTGTTTAACAACGCAAAAAATTGTTTGAATAAAATGCATTAAAAAAGAGCTATATATGATCTGACAAAGATCTCGAAAATCTATCCTTTAGAAATAAATGCGTAAAACGTTTTTCGCGACTTGTAACCCATTAATCTATTTCTTTAAATAAAACGCATTTCAGTTCAGTGTAGAATATTACGAGGATCATTGAATTCTCTCCGGAACAGATGTGGCTTGTAGTTGCTTCGTTTTGGGATAGACTTGATTGAGAATGGGAAAAAATCATAGTGGAAACCTTCTATGTCTGTTTTTGATGAAGAAGGTAGCTTGTAGAGAAACACCTAAAGCCAGGTGAAGGAACACGAACAAGTGTCCAGTATTATAGCAACAGTAAGCTTCCCCTCAGTGAATGCCTAACGGAGATTATCATCTAAACTAAGTGTGTTGCGACTGCTGGTTGCTTAAGCTGAAGATATACAATTTTTGATGAAAATTGAAGGGTGACAATGACATGTATAGGTAATAATGTCTTTATTGGCATGTCCGAGACGTGGTTCTATGGGCGCTTTTGTATATATAAGTCTTGAAGCAAAATATTAAACTCAATATATAAAATACTACTACTACATATAGGGGTGGGGAAGAGGCAGCACACTGAGTTCGAGTTTATTCCGCGCGCGCAATGTGAACACATAACTGTTATCAGCTTCTTTTGTCCTCACTTGACTACCTACTGGGAGCACCGCGGACTTTACAATAGACTTCACAAGCAACTCTGTAGTAGGGGTCATATGACCCTTACTACGGTCCCCACAGGACAAAAGCATTTCATCTATAGGATGATGGAGAAAGAGGGCACAAGGAAACAGGGTTCTAGCCTAGTACAGACTTGTGCTTTCGTTTGCTGCTAAATCAAATTACATTATCTTTTTGAGCGTTTATGAATAGAAGTCCACAGGTCGGTTGTAGCGCCATAAACAAGGTAGAGAGCTTTTGACTGTTAGCTTACAGATCTAGAGAAATAATGCTCTAAATGCTTCAAAGAGTTGGAAAACTTTATAAGGCACGCATCTCTTGACGTTTAGATGTTTTATGCTGATCAGAGGATTTTGAAAGACGTATGATAGTATAACCCAGTACATCTTCATCATTGTTGGTTATTACTCTATCTGCTTCAGCCAATCAAAGCATGTTTGCCTGAAAAGTAACAAACTCATTCAAGAGACAAGTATATATGGATGTATATATATATATGTGTGACGGTTAAGGCTTCAGATTCTCCTTATACATCTAGATTGCGTAAGGGTTAACTCTACAGATTACACGTACATTATGCAACGGTTATATCTATAAGCCACGCGTAGATTACGTAACATCTATTCCTAAACGTTGCTCGAACAATATTAAGCATGGTTTACTCTGTAAGTTACACGCAGATTTAATATATAATGATTAGTTTCCATGTAACACGTAAGTTATGCAACATTTGATTCTACAAGTAACATGTAGGTTATTTGCCAGTTAACTCTATAGGTTACACGAAGATAAGGTGACGATTAACTCTAGAGGCTTCATGTAAATTGTTTAATGGTTAACTGTATAGGCTACTAGTAGATCATGTAACAATTACTTTTCTGGTTACATGTAGTTTATGTAACGGTTAACTTTACAGTTTCAAGGGAGATTATGTAATGGTTACTTTTCAGGTAAAACGCAGATTATATGGAGATTAACTTTACAAGTTACACGTAAGTTATTTAATGGTCTACAAGTTCAATGAAGATTATATAGCGATTAACTCTAAAGGATACACATATAGCATATTATTAATTCCACGGGTAACACATAGATAGTTTGATGACATATTGTGTAACGATTACTATTCAGGCTTCATTAAGGAACATTTAACTCTGCAGGTTACACATATTTGTTTGTTTGTAGTTAAGCACAAAGCTATACAATGAGCTATCTGTGCTCTGCCCATCACGGGTATCGAAACCTGGTTTCTAGCGTTGTAAGTCCGCAGACATATCGCTGTGCCATTGAGTGGAGATTACACATATATTAAATAAAGTTTAAGTATACATTTTAAATTACAAAGTGTGTTATGTGAAAGTTTATTACAATATCGTTACATATAGGATTTTATATTGTGAACTGTGCATTTTATTCTGTGTTTACAAATCGTACCAGATATATGACAACTAAAGTTTACCTATACTAAATACACTCCCTATAAAATAGACATTCTATAATATGTCGAAGGTGAAGAAACCCCTACTGGTTAGCTCAGGTAATACATTTTTGGTGGCTCTTCATCTTTCACGGAATAGGGAGTTCATACAAAAACCTTTGGGTTCCAGATGGTTGCATATATCAACCCCTAGTGTAAAAAGAAGTTCGGTTACAGTAGCCTTGTTGCTTTGTTGGTTACTATGTAACAGCGTTATCATATTTCACTGTAGCCTTTTTGTTTTCCCTGTCAAAGTGTCAGGAACTGCCTGAGGTGGGATCAGTCGATCAAATCTCTAGAGAGCTTAGTTTGCTGGACTTTCAGTTATCTTGTGATAGTGGAACAAAGATATATCCATTTTATAAGTAAACAAATATCCTAACACAAGAAATCTTCTAACTGAATAAAAATATTACATGCCCCTTAGGGTGTTTGTGCATGATGTTAGAGATGCAATGTATGGTTGTTCTTAGATGGTTTTGTTTTAAGTAATAAACTGTGAGAACAATGTAATCAACTTTTTAACTTTCTACAAATTACGTAACACAGGAAATATTTTGTTTAAAAATGAAAAACTTTGGTCCCGGACATCGCCAAATCATACAATACTATTAGTGTGAAGTTACACGACAGTGAATATTTACCATATGATTAAATGTCTGAAACTATAAGAAAACAAAACATGAATGAAACTGGAATCAAGAGGTATTGCTGAGGCTTACAAACTATAAAAAACTAGAACAACGAAGGCACTCTGAATGCACCGGTCAGCTTCGGTGTTGTCGGTGAGTAAAGTGATGGGATACGGATGTATACTAGAGAGGTTCAGTAACAACTGTTTTCACATCATGAAAAGTAAAAATTTTAGAGATGGAAAATGTGGGTACGTTAGATAGTGGAAGATGGTACTCTAAAAGTTGATTGATAGAGATGAAAGATAGGGACATAGTGTGTAGAATACTGGTTCACCAAATAACTCACTTATATTACGAGAAGTACAGAACATAGAGATGAAAGAGGTGTAGTAAATGTTGGTTCACCAAACAACTCACTTATATCATGAGAAGTACAGAGCATAGAGATGAAAGATAGGGACATGATATGTAGAATACTGGTTCACCAAATAACTCACTTATATCATGAAAAGTACAGAGCATAGAGATCAAAGAGGTGTAATAAATGTTGGTTCACCAAACAACTCACTTATATCATGAGAAGTACAGAGCATAGAGATGAAAGATAGGGACATGATGTGTAGAATATTGGTTCACGAAATAACTCACTTATATCATGAGAAGTACAGAGCATAGAGATGAAAGAGGTGTAGTAAATGTT
>NW_013665816.1:441603-452735 GCF_000517525.1 Limulus polyphemus | reverse complement strand
CTCACTTATATCATGAGAAGTACAGAGCATAGAGATGAAAGAGGTGTAGTAAATGTTGGTTCACCAAATAACTCACTTATATCATGAGAAGTACAGAGCATAGAGATGAAAGAGGTGTAGTAAATGTTGGTTCACCAAATAACTCACTTATATCATGGGAAGTACAGAGCATAGAGATCAAAGAGGTGTAGTAAATGTTGGTTCACCAAACAACTCACTTATATCATGGGAAGTACAGAGCATAGAGATCAAAGAGGTGTAGTAAATGTTGGTTCACCAAATAACTCACTTATATCATGAGAAGTACAGAGCATAGAGATGAAAGATAGGGACATGGTGAGTAGAATAGTGGTTCACCAAATAACTCACTTATATCATGGGAAGTACAGAGCATAGAGATGAAAGATAGGGCCATGGTGAGTAGAATACTGGTTCACCAAATAACTCACTTATATCATGAGAATTACAGAGCATAGAGATGAAAGATAGGGACATGGTGTGTAGAATATTGGTTCACCAAATAACTCACTTATATCATGGGAAGTACAGAGCATAGAGATCAAAGAGGTGTAGTAAATGTTGGTTCACCAAACAACTCACTTATTTCATGGGAAGTACAGAGCATAGAGATGAAAGAGGTGTAGTAAATGTTGGTTCACCAAACAACTCACTTATATCATGGGAAGTATACGTTGTTAAATAATTTCAAATACGCAGTAACCTTCGAAAACATGTTTCAAAAAGTTTTTCGCGTTAAGTTAATGATAATTCTCTTTTCTTACAATAAATTATGGAAAAGTAAGTTTATGAAACATAAACACAGAAATTTCGTAAAAAAAAAAGAATAATAAATTCTGTAATTTTGCATCATCCTATCTATAATTCATAGAAAACAACATTCTGTAACTTAAAAATATTACATCCGAACATGATGTCGGAATATTTTAAAGAATCTGCTGTCTTGTAAATTAGTAAACAGTTATATTAATCACACGAGTCATTGATTGGCTGAAGAGAATTTGATTAAAAGCTTTATGCATCAAGCAATGCACAGTTAATCATCTGGATCATCATAAGTCTATTTGAATCTCCCTATTTCATCAAAAGTTGAATGAAACTAATTGTGGTTCCACGTTTTCCTTTTCTGACTTCTTTCACCTGTCGGGATGATATTGAGAAACAATAGAATAAAAAGACCAGCTTAATGGATTATAAAATGTTCAACTAATTATAAAGATATATATACATTAGTGATAAGCACAACAATTAATATCCATATAAAAACACTGTAGGATTGACAGTAATATGTTATATAAAAATGTCTAACTGGTAAAACAGGTACACTAGGATAAATAGCTGAGCCAAATACTAATGATTTTATTTGTTTGTGATTAAGCACCGGTATTAAGCTACATAATGGGCTATCTGTGATCTGCCCACCACAGGTATCGAAATCCGGTTTCTTGTGTTGTAACTCCGCAGATATGCTGCTGTGTCACTAATAATATGAAACAAAAGTATTAAAGTCATATTTTAACTCACCGTGTTTAAAATAAATTTTTACTAATATTTTTCTCATGGGATCATTGAATAATGAGGATTGGTTAAAGACATGGGAATGTTACAAAATACCATTCTTACACAGTGATACTAAATAAACTGGATTTGCTAAGTAAAAACAATACGTTTTAAGTAATGATAATTAGTCATTACACCGAATACAACTAAACTAGTCAAAGTCCTTGTAAAAATTGGTGTACATGTAAAATGGTTGTGTACGTTTGTACAACATTAATTATGTTTTTTGAAAGAAAAGCAACATAAAATTATTCAGAGATATGAAACCTAATCGTGCGCAATAATACTATATGAATTTACTTACCATTTTAGTTAAGTAAAATTACGTTTTTGAAAAGTAATGTTCTTGAACTATTTCACTTACAGACTAAGAAATTTAACTTTGCTATCTAAAGAGTTGTGTAAACAAAACCTAATGTGACTAAAAACCTGTATATTTATTGTCATCTATGATTACCTTAAAACTAAAATTAACAAAATATAAATTTAAAAAGTATATCCTTGCTCATAAGCACAAACCAATACGCTTAAAAATTTCCATTTGATAAAAAATAACTAAGAAAGTAAAGATAACCAGTTAGGAATAAAAATTTGTGCATAGTGCACTTTGTTTTAACACTAATACCTCTAATGGGTATAAGCAATGTATTATGCACATACATACACATATAATACTTAAAACAGTGAGACTAGATATCACATTTTATATATATCAATGCGTTCCATTTTTACACGTTACCAAAATAAATATTTTGTTACGTTTACCAACTGGTTTGTCAACACCTTGACATCCGCCATTTTCGTGTTTTCGCAAATTCCTCAGATCTATTGCAGTTTAACAAGATTAGTGTTAACTCTTTTGTAATATTTTGTTAGTTACTAAGAAAAGGGCTTGTAACATTAGCAACATGCCTAAAAGGTATCTTAACTTTGGAGAAGTTCTCGAGTTGCAGCTGCTTGAACAGGATGCTGCACTTTAACAACATTAATAGTAGTAAACATTACTGTTCCTGCTTCAATTAAAATGGTTATAGACCATTACAAACCAAAAACCTCGTCAACTGATATCTCAAGTTGTTTGGAGCAATGTGTTGAATCTCCTATAAGTTAAATATATACACATGAACTACGACATTCTAATGACAGTATAGAGAATCGTTTGACATTTTTTTATTTTCTAGTAGTTACAACATTTTTTCTCTCTCCCAAAAACGTACAAATAAATCGCATGTTTACTATAACATTAGTAATAAATACCTAACTAAACTTAAGTACAAATTATGATAAGGGTGATAAAAATTTGATATTAGTACAAATACATCATGAATATGAATGTTTCTTTTAAACAAAATTATGTTAATTGAAGAGGTATTGCTCACCTATAATCACAACACGTGGTGTAGTGGGTAGAAGTGGGTGTTTATTTCTGAACCACTTGTTATTTTATATATGAAAAATACACTATAAATATGATCTGAAAAAATAGAAACAGAAACGATACCCACATCACAACATGGGAAAATGCAAATATCATTTTGAATTTAACAAACTTCTGTAGGATAATTAAGTAGTTTATTGCAACAATATAGCGAGTGTCAAACTCTTAACTCATTTTAACTAATAATTGTTCTGTACGAATGTCTTACAACCTAACAATTGAAGTGACTTCTTCGTACAATATACATGGTGCTACCAGTTATATTTCTGTTTATCCAAAGGTGCATTGTTCTTCGTACAATATACCTGGGGCTACCAATTATATTCCTGTTTATCCGAAAATACATTGTTCTTCGTACAATATACCTGGCGCTACCAATTATATTTCTATTTATCCGAAGGTACGTTGTTCCTCGTACAATATACATGGAGCTACCAATTATATTCCTGTTTATCCGAAAATACATTGTTCCTCGTACAATATACATGGAGCTACCAATTATATTCCTGTTTATCCGAAAATACATTGTTCTTCGTACAATATACCTGGAGCTACCAATTATATTCCTGTTTATCCGTAGGTACATTGTTCTTCGTACAATATACCTGGAGCTACCAATTATATTCCTGTTTATCCGAAGGTACATTGTTCTTCGTACAATATACCTGGATCTACCAATTATATTCGTGTTTATCCGAAGGTACATTGTTTATCGTACAATATACACGGTGCTGCCAATTATATTCCTGTTTATCCGAAGATACATTGTTCTTCGTACAATATACATGGTGCTACCAATTATATTCCTGTTTATCCGAAGGTACATTGTTTATCGTACAATATACACGGTGCTGCCAATTATATTCCTGTTTATCCGAAGATACATTGTTCTTCGTACAGTTCTGTTAGTTATCAACTATTTAAATTGCTATTTATTATTTATATAATAGCATTGTAGGATATTTTGTACTTGTTTTTGCGATACGTAGTACTTTATAAGGCTAATGTAATTTAAATATTAACATATAAAATATTAATTACATGTAACAAGGGATAACTTTTTCTATCTAAAGCATTACAATACTTTGATTTTTCAACTCAAATGAAATTATTTTCAGAAAGGGGTTAAAAAACTAGATAAGCCAGAAATTACACGTACCATATATATACACACATATACATGAATTATCATATTGGTATAGTCATGGAAATAATCTATAAAGAGAAACATTTCATCATAAACATAGTTTTCTTTGTTCTTCTTAACAGCACTTTCTTATTTATACTACTATGTTTCTTCTAATATACGTTCTGAACAATGTCTTTAGCATTATCTTCCTACTCATGTACACACTAACTCACCTTTTTAGTACTATGTTTCTTCTAATATACGTTCTAACAATGTCTTTAGCATTATCTTCCTACTTATGTACACACTAACTCACCTTTTTAGTACTATGTTTCTTCTAATATACGTTCTAAACAATGTCTTTAACATCATCTTCCTACTCATGTACACATTAACTAACTTTTTTAGTACTATGTTTCTTCTAATATATGTTCTAACAATGTCTTTAGCATTATCTTCCTACTCATGTACACAATAACTAGCTTTTTTAGTACTATGTTTCTTCTAATATATGTTCTAACAATGTCTTTAACATTATCTTCCTACTCATGTACACACTAACTAACTTTTTAGTACTATGTTTCTTCTAATGTACGCTCTACGCTATCTTACCTCTTTTATCTACATTAAACAGCTTTTATAATGCTACGTTTTCTTTGGTGTTAGAAACGATACCGGGTTCGACTAAATAAAAATAATGTTTTATTTGAAAATGTCTTTAACTTGCATAATTATCTATGTCACTATCGTATTTATACACTGTAAGACCAGGTTCCACAGATAGGCTTAACTTAATATGGGAGATCAGCGATAATGTATTTGGTTTGTGAAAAGAAGGATGAGAACCAGTGTTTTATATAACGTATGTGGTGTTATTTCCCACTTGTGTTCATACTGAACTATCTTACCTTTGTATACACACTACACATCGTGTGTAACTCTATCTTCTTTCTATTGCGCACCTTTCTGGTTACCTCTCAAGACATTCCTCCCCCATATAAACACCATACGTACCATATGTTGTATTATTTTCCCCTTACTGTTTATTTTACTACCCTCCACCTCTACTAGTGCATTTATTCTGTCAACTCCAGTGTGAGCATAATCTATACGTAGTGTTTGTAAACCATGCGGTAGCGTAGAAAACAAATGACCTACTTTTAAGTTATCTCTGTACACTTGGAGTTGTTCTATAACCATTAAAGGGACGAGACCCCTTTTCCGCCGAGGGTTGTAAGTTAACAAGTAGAAGAATGTATGAGCAGCCAGCTTAACCCCATTTCCTTCTCCAAATCTTCATCTGATGGAGATATGTGACACTTAAAGAAAGAATATGAGTCTTCTTCAAAACAATTATATGCATGGCAAGAAGCCTATTTCATTAAGCCATCTCGGTTTTCAACTTTATACAAACCCCAAGCTTTAAGAGTGTTAATTTAAAATGCTAATGAACCCTTTCATTATAAAAAAGTGAAGAATTTGTCAGCAAATGTTACAAACAGTCAAGTCTCTGGTTAAAAGCTTTCTCTTTTAGTGGTAAAAAACATTATATTAAAAAGTAATGTATGTCATAAAAAAACAACACTTGCTGTAATAATAAATGGTTACTTATGTTATCCAATTGACTTTCTTAATGAAAAGTTCTTGGTCGTTAGGCTAAAAATTGTCTAAAACATCGCAATAGAATAGTTTAAAATGTTCAGTACTTCATTTTTTATTAATCAAATACAATTTCAGTCTATTTTTATTTAGGCATATCTTGGATCAGTAGCAAGATACATATAATTCTACGGTTGACGGTAATATAAAGTTTGTATATCATAACACGCTTGGTCTTATCTATGTAAGGCCACAATCGTGAGTAAATCTGATAAGATTTTTATTTTTTTTACTGTAGTCTGTAAAACAATACCGTAATTAAAATAAGCATAAACTACTTAGCATATTTAGTAGAAGACGATATAGGAATTACACGTAAACAGTCGAGTAAAAATTAACATTTGTATTCAACAGACCTTTTCACGAATGTTTAGGGCCAGAAGTTTGTCAATTCAAAACTCAAACATTTCGTATTGCAAACAAATATCTCGGTCAGAAACTGACGTTTAAGTCTTGGAAACCCACCAGTGTTAAGTAGAAAATCCAGTAGATGATAAAGCAGATCCTCCTCAGCAGGGGTCAGCGTTGTCGCTAGCCTTTTTCAGCCACCTTACAAAAGACATCCTGGATGACTGCCTTTCATGCGGTCAGCACAGGTTTGCTTCCCCTGTCTGTTTTATTTTCTCCTGCTTCACTTATAAAAAAGAACAAAATTTTCCTTATACTCTTTCTTATAGTTAAGCCTAGTCACACAAGAAACCGACATGTTCACGTTACAACCTAGTCAACCAATAATAAATAGCCTTACAACCATTATTTAGATTTTTATCAATTTACGACCAATAGCTGGCAATCTTACAACAGTTACTAAGATTTAGATCATTTTGTGGTTGATTCGCTTGAAGTACTTTTAACGTTAAATTTCTCAGGTGTTTGTTGAAACGGATAACTACAGACTTGTAAGCCTGTACACGATACTCTCACAAACATAATGCACATGGTCTCTATGACAAAGGGTTAATAAAATATATATAGTTTTTGATATTAGTGCCAACCTACCTTGTCAAGAATTTGACACTATTTGGCATGTCTTTGGTAAAATGTGAAATAGATGTTCTTCGACCATTTCGTACAAAGAGTAGCAAAGAATTCAACAACAGAATTAAGTAGAAAAGATAATCACCATTCACGAGTTCGTCTTTATCTTTTCAATAAACCAGTCCAGTTGTCTAATGACCCATTTAAGCAGGCGTCTTAACGACATATCTAAATACGTGACATAATGACCCATCTAAACAAGTAACATAATAATCTATCTAAACACGTGACGTAATGATATACCTAAACACGTGAAACAATGAACTATCTAAACAAGTGACATAATGACATACCTAAACACGTGACATAATGACCTATCTAAACGTGTGACATAATGACTTTTCTAAACAAGTGACATAATAACCTATCTAAACAAGTGACATATCTAAACAAATGACTAAACAAATAACATACCAAAATACGTGACATAATGATCTATGTAAGCAAGTGACATAATGACACACCTAAACACGTGACATAATGACATATCTAAACAAATGACACAATAACATACCTAAATACGTGACACAGTGACCTATCTAAGCAGGCGACATAATGACATAATAACATACCTAAACACGTGACATAATGACCTATCTAAACAAGTGGCACAATGACCTATTCAAACAAGTGATAACATAGCATATCTAAACCTGTAATCATTACAAAATGCACTTACCACTCTTCTGTTTTATATTTAAATACATTGTGGCAAAATAGTCAAAATATTGTTGTTATTATTAGTAGTATTCGTATTTTTACGACATGTACGTATACACACACACACACACATACATTTGCACATACTTCTATTTACCTCCTAACATTACTAAGGATAAAGTAAGTAAACAAAAAGTAATGTATGTATGTGGGATTCATGTTTTGAAAGTTAAACATACAGTAAAATTCACTGGCTAAACAGAAGTCACTCCTGTTGATTGTTTCCCTATTTATTGGTTCCTTTTAACTTCAGGTCATAAAATTCCAACTAGTAACCTTAATAAAGATATCAGTTTTGCTGGCTAACATTACCCGCAGATAGCAAAGTGGTTGTGCCTTACATACACAGATGGAGCTGAGTTCTACTTTCTCATCTCAATAACTTTTTTTATTCTACTCATCTTGAGGTGGAACAGTGAAAGCCATTTTAAAAGTGTGTCGTAAATTTCACGGTTGTCGAAGGAAGTACAAAGCCTTTCAGGTTGTGCTAAACGAAACAGCAGCAGTAACAGAGAAACAAATCTCTCAAGGGACCGGCAAGGGAGAAGGGGGGATTGAATTCAAATAACTTTTAAGGAATGAATTCAAATAACTTTTAAGGAATTTGAGGTACCATAGGTTTGACACCCATAGTAACGCTTATCGTCCGTCTCCCCAAGATGTTAAAAAAGTTTTATTAAAGAAAAGAACCCTGCTTGGAGTTATGGGCTGACACAACGTCTCCAGTGTTGTGTTGGCCTCTGTTGTAACGGAGCTTGAAAGAGCAATGAGTTGACGCTCTATATAAAATGTAGATTATTTGTAGCACTTTTCAACTGAGAAAGAAAGAAGGGAGAGAAGTCTGACAATTTGAGTATAGGACGCAATAAATTACTTTATAAATGCTTGTGTCAGTTTTAGATCAGTTAGCGAATGTTATAAATTTTAGCTTTTGTACCTTCTACATAACGCTTTTACACAGTCTGAAAACAAGTACATTTAAGTATAATATTCTAACGTTACAATGATCATTATGTCTACCGTAAAGTATGATACACTAACGCTATGATGGTCAGAGTTTTCTCCATAAAGTACAATATTTTTAGATCGTAAAATTAAATAATTTAATTTGATCTCTGAGAAAAAAAAATTAATATATACACAGGTTGGCATTTGTGAAGAAACTTGTATAAGGGTTTTCACGCGATAATATGACCCGAATTTACCTTTTATTGAGATTAATGAATTTGTTTATGTCAGAGCAAAGCCACAATATGCTGTTTGGTGAGTTCATCGAGGGGAATTGATCCTCTGATTTTAAAGTTGTAAGTTCATAGATTTACTGTTGTCCCATCGAAACGCAGACTTGTTGACAATGTATATATAATAATAAAAGGGCGTGTCTGTGTGTGTTTGACCGCCATAACTCAAAAGGGAAGAACCTAGAAACCTTAGCACACATACTAAGTGGACCTTGAGGGTGTGCACCTAGGTATTATTATTTATCCAGGTGCGTGTGCGCATGCACATCTTTTTAATCAGGCAAGCTAGCTAGAAACCACATAGAAAAGAAGTTGTTTCATTATATCCCAAATAAAAATCACAAACAGACATGTACGTGTGTGCGTACGCGCGCGTATGTTCATTTATGTGTAACTGCCATAGCTCCAAGAGGAAAGAACCTAGAAACCTGAAATTTTGCACTTATACTAAGTGGATCCTGGGGGTTTACACCTGGGTATTATTACTTATCTACGTGCGAACGCTCATGCGCGTGCGCATCTTTTTATGCGAAAAACCACATAGAAAAGAAATGTGATAGCTATAGCTCCAAGAGGAAAGAACCTAGAAACCTGAAATTATGCACCATACTAAGTGGACCCTGAGGGTGTACACCTAAGTATTGTCACTTATCCACTTGCTTGCGCGCAGGCACGTGCGCATCTTTTTAACGGGACAAGCTAGCGAAAAAACACGTAGAAAAGAATTGGTTTCTTATATTATACATTATAGATATAAATCACAGACAGACAGACAGACACGCACGTGCGTGCGTGCGCATCTTTTTAATGAGGCAAGATAGCGAAAAACCACATAGAAAGAAGTGTTTTTTTAATATAACAACTTTTAATATATAGTAAAGCCAGTTCGTTTTGGTAACAATGCATTCCAACAAAGGCTTTTATATCATGTTGCTTAGCAATAAAAGTATAACCTAATATTGTTGTTAAGAGGCTATGTGTTGAAAGTATATAATGAAATGTATAAACTATGAAATTGAAAAAAAATATTTGCTGTTTTCTAATTCAGAGACTCCGTTAATTAAAGAGGTTTGTTTTTATTATGTGATTTTATTATTTAAGTTTAAAATCGGAAAACAAGTCAGAGGGGGGTTACCTTTATAAATGGGCCACATCCGTAAAGGAGCAACAAAAGTATATAAGTTATACTTTTATGCTAAAATGGGTTGAGAATACACACTCTGTTTGTTTGAAGTTAAGCACAAAGCTACACAATGAGCTATCTGTGCTCTGCCCACCACTGGTATCGAAACCCGGTTTCTAGCGTTGTAAGTCTGCAGACATACCGCTGTGCCACTGGGGGGCTACACACATTGACATAGTCAGCTAGACTAAATCAACCTAATAACCCGAGTGAAGGAGGGCACTTTCGCTAGTATATACTGTATATATAATTGCTATCTTTTGTTGATCATAAATATTGTTCAAATCATGTGATTTTAACAATGTAAAGTGTTTAAGAAATCCATGCTATGTATGTTCTAGGTACTCTCCTATTTACGTTCTATTTTACCGCATAATTCAAATGTATTCTAATTATGATATTTGTAAGATAACACTCCTGAAGAAACTGTGGAACGAAATGTCGAGTTATAACAAAAATTATATTATGGAGAAAGATATCGTGTTGTATTAATTTTAAAAGTAATTTCAGCATGCGTTTGAAAAAATAATTATTATTGTCATAAGACATTAGTATTAGACCTATTAGATTTTTCAACACTACATTCTTTAGCTTGTCCCTTATAGATTTTCAAGAATTAGGAGAGCGTGTAATAATAATATTTTAACCACATTATATTCATTGTATCTATTGCTGATAACGAGTTTTGCTCAATCCATAGCTTCAGGCCGGATGTGATACAACAAACACAGCATTGGTTGGAATACTATTTATAAAAGCCATATGATACAACAACGATTGTGATAACTTTTCACCGGCTTATAAAAGGCGTACATGCTATGACAATTAGCATTTGAAAATAGTAAGCATACAGAAATACTATTATAATAATAATTTTGAAATAAACAGCTTATATAAATAGTGTTCCAACCATCACTAAGGGACTAGATAAGTCTAACAGTATTATCTCATGAGAAGTATAATTAAGAATACTATTTTCCATTAAGTGATTACTTTTAAATCGTATTATTCGTTAAATAAAGAAAACTAATATAAAATTTCAATGTTTCAGCTACTTATCCTTAACGTGTTATATTGATATTTTTATTATTAAATGGCTGAGGCCTTCAAATCAAATTACATAAACGAACTATTAATAACCATCCA
>NW_013665816.1:436932-440739 GCF_000517525.1 Limulus polyphemus | reverse complement strand
TTTTCTTAACGTCTATATCTTCACTTCCTTCTTACATAAACGAACTATTAATAACCATCCAGACACCCACCCCACTTTTCTTAACGTCTATATCTTCACTTCCTTCTTACATAAACGAACTATTAATAACCATCCAGACACCCCACTTTTCTTAACGTCTATATCTTCACTTCCTTCTTACATAAACGAACTATTAATAACCATCCAGACACCCCACTTTTCTTAACGTCTATATCTTCACTTCCTTCTTACAAAAACGAACATTGTGTCATTCTTTAATTTCTGTAGTGCATATTGGAGTATAAAGGATATTTTATTAGTAGTAATAAACGACCTTATAACAATAATTTTGTTATTATTCTTTTTTTTAATTGAACTTTCAACGCTTCGTTTTATAGCTTTATCAGGAGCATTCCATTAAAATACAAACTGTAACTTTTGTCGTTACGAGCTAGGTTACGGTTTGTGTTTTAGCGGAATGTTCTTGAAGAAGCTGTAAAGTGAAACGGTGACTATACAATTAAAGACAAGAGGGGGTCTTCAATAGCCGCGGCTGTGATTAGATCTCAAATCGGTCAAGAGATGAATCTGTGAGCTAAACGTTCGTACTTGAAAAACAATAGCTTTTAGGCAGGATTAGAGTAAATTAATCTATGAGACCTTTTTTTCTTCTCTTTATTAGCTATACTTGTGAACGCCGGTAATATCAAGCGTGGGACTCGCGTATATCCGATTCGATTTTATTACTCATCAGAATCTCCACCAGCTTACCCTCAACTTGAGATTCTTTTCGGCAGGATTAGAGTAACTTAATCTATGAGACCTTGGGAGTGGTCAAATACATCAATCGAAAAGGTTTGACCTTCTGAGTTCAAAACCGTAATTATATCTCAAACCGGTCAAGAAATATGAGCTACAAGTTTGTACTTGAACAACAAAACAAAATCTCAGAGCTATTCTGTGAGCCGCTATGCCGCGGCTAAAAAATATTTATTTCTCTTTAACCATTGCGAGCTGTCGTCTAAAGTGAATATTTAATATGAAATAGTTTAAATCACTGGATTATTTGTTACACTTCTATATATATTAAATAATAACACAAATTTCACATTATTGTGGTTTATTCTGAAAATGTTTTTGCCATACACTTGTACATGAATATGCTAAAAACTATTTATAAAAATAACAATTTTGTATTTACACATTATTACAATGTTTATGTAGTTTTTAAAATAACATAAAACTGCATACTGAATCAGTTGATAAGGATCTTTTCTAATTTTTCTAGTTGTACTAACTCTATCATATACTTGGAACACAGGTACGGACAAGCGATCACTAACAAAAGAACTACGAACTAGAAAGATTTACAGCACTTTTTCTTAAGCACAGAGTAAGGTCTAACGGTGATAAGAGGGAACAAGACCAGAATATATTTCCCACAAGTTCTACCGGCAACACTTCGGCATTAAGTACTCACCAGCCCCATTATAGTGACAACGGAAGTTGGGGTTGTCAAGCTGAGGGGAGCTATGGTTAAAAATCATCTGGTTAACTTCCTTAAGCCCGTATTCGGTTGATGCAGAACGAAAGCACTAGATTTGTGGGTTGTTAAAACCGGTAGATTATACATTATCACACCTATAAGAAACTCTCACTCACACTGTCTTCTCTTCACCATAATATCTGAAGTTTACATGTTTCAAACAAACCCTGAAAACTGTATGTAGAATAGAAAACGTTTAATATACATAGAAATATTGGGTGTTACAAGTCTGCTTGATCATTAAGTCCAAACCATACCAGTGTTTTACTACCAAGATTACATTTACAGCTACTGCAACTTTTTACAAACTTTCATAAGGGCAACTGCTGTCGGTGCCTGAGCTGCTACAATCAGACATGTCCGTGGAGCCGTAAGCCATCAATCCAGAGAGATAACAGTCACCTAGAGAAGAAATCCAGGCTGACGTGGTAGGTACAGTAGCCGGAGAGTTACAACATGTAGCCGGGGAGGACATTGAAGCAGAAGGGAGGTAAAACGCTGCCTGCGTGTCCGAAGTAGGCGACGATTTCTCTGGAGTGTCACGTTCTCTATTGTCCAACATTTTTACTGTCTCTGAAAGTGCCCAGATATAGTTATGAGCAAAGCGAAGGGTTTCTATCTTAGTCAGTTTCGTGTCGTCCGGAAAAGTCGGTAGCACTCGCCGAAGTCTGTCTAGAGCGTGATTCAGGTTGTGCATGCGGTTTCTCTCCCTATCGTTGGCTTTCACTCGTCGCGTTCTCTTAATCATCTGTAGTCGCTCGGGACTTCGTGCGCGAACTCTAGTCTTGCTGTAACGTTTTCTTTTAGTTGCTGGTTTCGAGGACGAGCCTCGTAGAAGTTTGTCACTTTCATCGTTCTCGTCAGCTTGCTTTTCTAAAGTTTTTTCGCTTTTTTTATCTCTTTGATGAGTGAGAGGATCACAACAGAAATTACTTTCAACACTAGGATCAGGATCAGACGTCCAAGTGAGGTCGAAGGGATTTCTTTGACCAGAATCCAAAGAAGATCCATTCGGCAACACACCAGACGCATCGGTTGTAGCTACCATTGGAAGTATACAGCTGACACCACTGACCGCTTGAAATGTGGGTGTTGACATAATGCCCTAAACTCTGGACTCGCCCAAGTCTCTTTGCTGTTACGTTCATTTACCACATAACACTAGAAAAAGTAAAGAATGAAAATTCATTTAAAAAAAAACGCCTAGAAAAAAAAGCTCCATAATATTTATTGTTATATAATGATATTTCAAATATTTGAAAATAAATGAAAATATAATCAGCTTATATTTAAACAGTGGCAATTGACCGATATATATTCAGTATCAATTGATTACTAGTGAGTGATACAAGTTGCCAGTGATTTCCTTTCAACATGTCGAAAACAATCTAAAATTAATATCGTTGTGATAATTACAAAAGTCACACATATTGCCAATATTATTACAAACTACTGCCAGAAACTCCTTCTATTTCAAAATTGTAAGGCCGTCGAGACTATTTTAGCATGCATAACTTTTCCATCACAACTTAACTATTTAATCCATACCTGTTTTCAAAGATGTGAGTACTTTGATTTCACGCTGTTAAATAAAAATTATAGAACATTTGAATGTTCTCTAATTTCTACAGAACACATCTGCAATTGAAGTTTTTCAATTATTTTTAATTCACCATACAGTAAACTAAATTAATCTAGGTGTGTGGATAATAATATTATAGCATGGCTCTTAATTTATTATTCGATATTATACAGTGGAGCAACTGTTTAATGATTATACACACACACACATATATATGTATATGTTAAAAAAAATTTTTATCACCAGATATAAAATGGGAAATATCATATAAGACGTAAGCCTAATTCATTCTTTGATTGGCCATACCCTTTGTTATGGACTGCAATTTCGTCTATTCAAGGTTCATCAGCACAGTTTGGGTCAGCAAACCAAAGTAATACAATTAGGCCTCTTAGAATTGAGATGTATATGTAAGTGTAACGAATTTATTGTTATGTATTTATTTTAATATGAACGTTGATTAGATTAAGTTGATATTTGGAAACATACAGAGCTTGTCCTGTTAGATAGGTATTGCGAAACTACCGCCTATTCTTCAAAGTCGTAGAAGATTCTCGAGAGTAAGAATCAACAATATATCTATATACGTAAACGCTTTAACCAGTATTGTTATGTAAGACTGAAATTTCTAGAACGCCTCCACACAGGTATAAATATAACCAACGCGACGCGCCAAAAA
>NW_013665816.1:427843-436185 GCF_000517525.1 Limulus polyphemus | reverse complement strand
TCGGTACAGCCGTATCAAGCATCATTATTTACACTAATTGCTTAAGCTAATATCACCTGAATCTAAACGTTCTTTAATTAGAAGAATTTCATAAAACTTAGCAAATTTATGCTTAAAAGTTGGCAATGAATAATAACCGCCCACCTGTATGATTCTTTTGAAAACTTGAGCTAGAAACTGCTAATCTAGTTTGCTTGGCCTAACCAATCCTTTTGTACCTTTTGCACGTTCTTTCACCCTATATCTAAATCAGCCGTCTTTAATTTGAACGACAGAAAATTAAAAAAAAGGTGCACCTTTGCTCTAGCTATAGCAAAAATTTCAGACCGATAGCTTACGTGAAATTTTGCGTAGGCATGCGGAAAACCTTTGATGAAAATTGAGCAGTTTTGTTGAATAACTTTGCACACGTCGTTTATATTTCGACTAAATTTGACATCTAATTGTAGGCTTTAAAGATATATTAGTGTACCAAATTTGAAAAAAATCCATGAAAATTAAGTATGTTTATCTATCAAATAACTTTTCCACACTTTAGGTGCGGAGCAAAAAAAATAGGAAGAAAATCAATCAAAATTGGAGATTTTATACCTCGTGTATTTCGTAATGAGATTTGGGTCCAGTATAGTACATCCACTGAAAAGATGTAATAGTTGGAATTACCACATTTTCAGCTACAGAAAGTGGAATATTGCTAAACTAACACTCCAGTTAATAACACACAGAGTATCCTGCAGGTTGTTTGGCCGCACGACTCACTACCGTGTTTCTTGATAAATGTTGTTCCTTATATTAAACAAGTGCAATTGCTATAATGTTAGTTTGGCATACGTTGTTTTCATCTAAGGATGAAAAGAACGACCGTTATGTTATTTTAATAAACATCGTTTCATAAAGATAAAAGAGAGAATCCTCAATAGCTGCAACAGTTGAAATTCTTTTAGACAGGATTAGAGTAAATTCATCTATGAAACTTTTTTTTTATCTTCATTGGCTATGTTTTTGTGTGCCAGTAATGCCAAGCGTGGGGAGTGCGTATACGCGTTTCGATTTTATTATGCATCAGAATCTCTACTAAACTACCCTCAAATTGAAGTTGTTTTAGGCACCATTAGAGTAAATTAGGCTATGAGACCCTGGGCATGGTCGAATACATCAGTCGAATGGGTTTGACCTCCTGGGTCCAAAACCTTAATTAGATCTCAAGTCGGTCAAGAGCTGACGGAGCTATGAGCTTAGAGCCATTCTATGGGCCGGGACCGGCATGGCCAGGTGGTTAGGGTGCATGACTCGCCATATGAGGGTCGCGGGTTCGAATCCCTGTCCCACCAAACATGCCTGCCCTTTCAGCCGTGAGGGCGTTATATTGTGACGGTCAATCCCACTATTCGTTGGTAAAAGAGTAGCGGTGGGTGGTGATGACTAGCTGCCATCCCTCTAGTCTTCCACTGCTAAATTATGGATGGCTAGCGCAGATAGCGCGAAATAAAAAAACAAAAACAACAATCTATGAGCCGCTAAGCATCAGCTAAAAAAGAAAACAGAATAACTGTCAGCATTTTGTTAATCTTACAAACGTCATTTCTTAGATAAAAAGAAAAACGGTAATTAATTTGTTTTATAGAAGCAGCTTCTTTAACTGGTTATTACTCCATATCAACATCAGTAAACTTCCATTAACTGAGAACAGCCAGCATATACGTAGCTAAAAACCCGTTGTATCTGTATCAACACACAAAAAAGAACGTTTATCATGTAGCTAGTTTAATAAATATAACACCCTATATCCACACCAAAAGAGAGCAGTCATCATGTAGTCAGTTTAACAAACGTGGCAAGTCATATTAACACTCAAGGGGAACATGTTTTTTGTTTAATAAACGTATTACCTTGTGTCAACAGCAAAAAAGAACACGGATTATATAGTTTAATAAACTTGGAATCTTATATCAACACCAAACAGTTAACAGCTATCATTCAGTTTGTTTTATATCCTGCTACATAAACACGACAGAAACAAACATAATTTAGTCAGTTTTACAAACACTAAAAGAACTGGTATTATTTCGACAGTTTTATAAATGTTATATATTTTATGAATTCCGAGGAAGCAGCTATTATATAGTTAATGTAATTACAAAATTCGATGTATATGAATGTGACACTCAGTCTACTCTTGGATTCGCTACATATTATTTAGTAATGTGAGTTAAAGGGGATTTTATATGTCCTCGGGAAACTCACAATTTTTGTAATAAAATGAAAATTCTCACTTAAAACAGTTTTTTTTTGCTGAACAGTATGAAAAAAAATGTTACTTTTGGTGGGTGAAAA
This sequence comes from Limulus polyphemus, assembly GCF_000517525.1. NCBI lineage: Eukaryota > Metazoa > Arthropoda > Merostomata > Xiphosura > Limulidae > Limulus > Limulus polyphemus. The sequence continues at coordinate 433,851 of NW_013665816.1, read as the reverse complement.
CAATACTCTTTGAAATATCTACTTTTATAAACGTCGTATGTTTATAAACAACAAGCTACATTAGCTAGTTCCATTCATGTTGGCGAGTGTTCTAAAAGTTTTACTTGTTTCATATATATATATATATTTATGTCATGAAAGATTCACGTGCTGTCATAAATGTAATGATAGTCACGTTTATCTGTCATAATACAAGTATTATTCATATCTTTGATGTATGTTGTTGAGTTTGTGACTGTCACATTCATGGACTATGGTATATACACCTTAGTCACAGCTATAATATAGAAGATGTTGTATAGGAGAATAGTAATTTTGACATTCATGTAGTGTGATAGTGTTAGATGGATTTTCTCTAGCGTTACAAAGGTAGATTTATTACATTTGTGCTTTATGATACAGATCATGTTAGTCACACTTTTGCGTTATCATACATATGGCAGTATAGGGTTTAAATGACGTTAATCGTATGTATGTGATGTAAAAGAAGCAATATTTGTTACATGTATTCACTTTGAAGGGCAACTGCTTATCACATACACGCTATAGTGTTGTTGTGGTAATGTTCGTCATTTCCATATGGTTTGAAAAATGACAATGTTAATATCTTGATGTAGTTTAGGAAAGTCAAAGCATAACAACAAAACAATATCTCTAACACTGACATCTGAAGGTCTAGCTTACCGATTAATTACAGTTGTACTGATTCATCGGTTAATACAACCTTGGCCAAAATGTTTGCATATTTTATAACAAATAAGATCAAAATTATAAAGATGGAAACAGATACATTTAGCACTGTTAAACTGAGAAATGCATGTTATATTAAATATCTATATATGTAATTTGTATAATGAGACAGGTTCTATGGACATCATGAACGATTTATTAGAACAGCAAACAATTTTATCAGACACCTGTTGAAAGATGTGTAATTCAACATTTCAACTATCACAACAGAACCTTACCAAAACATATATAATGACAAATAATAAAATCAATTTACACTGGCCTGCGATGGCTTTATTGTCTTGAATGTTTTACATGTTTTACAGTAATTCATGTACGCTGAATCCGAAAATGATATCCATTTTTCTCCATCACGTACAAAATTTTCACAAAACGTCATATGTACTCTTACATAAGTGAATCATTTTAATTGAAATCGGATCATATTTTGTTATGCTTAAAATATTGACAACCACTGGCTATAGGTTTCTCTAGACCAATCGCGACGTGAGAGTCTTATTTATTGTTCTAGAACCCACGAAAAACACATCACTAGTATATAAATGATTAACAGCCCACATGACGTGTTATTTCTGGATAGTATTTGTTTGTGCGTGCACTTTGACATTATTGTTTTCTTGTCAATATTATCTATTCGTTGCTATGGCAACAAGAGGTCATGTAAATGACCCAAACATATTGTGTTATATTTGTGGTAAATTTGATCTAAGTAAGAATTTTTTTCTTCCCGATTTGTAAAAAATCGTTACGTGATAGAAAAAAAAAAAGAATATTATTTTCGAAATCTGCGCTATTGAAACCAAAACAACTTTCATGAAGTTGAAATTCGCAGACCTGTGTTATTATAAATAGCGTCTGTAACCTTATATCAATTCATATTAAACATTCAGTACTTGGAGGTCCTTTTCGTACTCTAATAACCTCCAGGCAATATGACATGCTGTCGATAAGGTTATTGATATAATCCACCGTGATTTCATCTCAAATTGTCACTGGAAGGCGCTGCAACTCAGTTACAGTAGCTGGTTTACGGTAGTGAATAGCAATTTTCTGGCTCAGTATTGCCCAACAGTTCTCAATGGGATTACAATCTGGAGACTTTGATGATCATGACAATCTTGTAAAGTCCTCCTGGTCGAGATAATCCTGTACAATACGTGCACTGTGGGTAGTGGCATTGTCATCCTGGAACACAAAGTTATTGCCAAACCTTGCCCTAGCATGTGACAGAAACATCGTTTCCATGTGATGCCTGTACGAGGCGCCATTGACGTTTCCCTGGAGAATAGGAAGAGCAGTTTTTCCACCATGATGTACAGCTGCTCAAACATGTACTGCACCATCTCCTCTGTATTCCCTATAGACAATATAGTCTTCCCTCATCTGTTCTCCAGGTAAACTACAAACACAAATCCTACCATTAGCTTTAACAAACCGGAAACAACTCACCTGAAAAGATGACATCGCCAATGCCCTAACTGTAAGTTGGCATGCCGTCTTGCCCAAGTAACACAGCGACATCGGTAAATTCTGGTTCAGATCGGCATGCAGATAGCCCTTCTTGCAAAATAACCTTGTTTGGTCAGTCTCCTAGTCACTGTTCTTCAGGATACCCTGGAATTAATGTGTTCATGTCATTTCTGTAGTAAAAGTGTTGCAATACTTCTTTCGACCTTGACGTGTTAACTTGATCAGAACACGATCATGTCGTGTAACAGATTTTCAGCGTCTACCAGTAGGGTTTCCTGGAATAATATTTCCTATAGTCCGATGACGTTTCAGGGTTCTTGATACAATACTCTGTGGGTACCCTACTGTTCTGGCAATGTACGTTTGCTTCATACCATATATAACTTCTGACACGTGACGACGAAGTATATGTCTACAGTCTGAACAAAGCGTTGATCTATTTCGAATAATATTATACCAAAAGCATACCCTTTCATACAAAACAGGTGTGTATGTGTGTTTTAACGAACAAATGCTCAAAACAACTTATACAGACCAGAATAACAACTCATACATGTTTGTCTGATCATGCGCTACCTTTTCTGTTACTACTCGGGCATTTACTCAATAACTACTCCATGCATGTAGGCAATAACATCAATATAGAACAGTATGTAAACATTTAGGCCAAGACTGTATATTGACACCTAAAGGACTGACATAGAGATCAACCTAGTTGTACTTATAGACGTCAATAACTCACTGTTTAATATACTGATATATATAGGACTAACCTACCGATTAATCTAGTTGGACTTATAGACGTCAATAACTCACTGTTTAATATACTGATATATATAGGACTAACCTACCGATTAATCTAGTTGGACTTATAGACGTCAATAACTCACCGATTAATATATTGACATCGGAAGGACGATCAGTTGTTCTTATAAATGTCGGCAAGTCATCTGCTAGTATATTAAAATTTAAAGGAGGGATACTTATCGGTTAAGATAGATGTCATTAGATGTCATTACGACATTTCATCATTGCATCAACAGCCAATATATTGGTATCTGAATTTAACGAATAAGAATAGTTATATTTAGATTTCAGAAAGTCATTGGATGATACATTGATACACCTGAAAGACTGATTTATACTGATTACGCACAGTTGTACTTAGATGTTAGGACGACTTCAGGTGATATATTGGTATCTGAAAGTCCAAGACTATGATTAGATATCGGATTTCAAAAGGCAATTAGAGGTTTGACATAAAGCTTTCTTTTCAGAAATATTACTACAGCCTTTCATCGATTTGCCAGCTGTGCCATGAACTATACAAATGAATTACGAATACTATCTACTTCGTTAAGCCATTTCCAACTTAATCGACATACCATTACGTTTTACCATTTCTATTGCGAAGTGAAGCAATGGTTAGAACATTAACTAGACAGGACAGACTTGTAGGCAGTTCAAGGATAAGCAGTAGACTATGTTTTACAGCACACCATAATATTATAAAGAACTTGATCATTGAGACTGAATAAAAAGCTGTGATACGACATTCTGTTTTGATCCAAAATTCAATATATTTACCCAAAATGTACAGTTGTTTTACACAGAAAGATTATTTACTAGTTGTTCCATGAAGAACTGATGAGGAATGAGAGTGAAAATAGTATAAAACTCCAACTACAAGTGTTACGTTAGTCTATTTTAGTCTTCTTGGGATATTTTGTTTAAGTAATATTTGCTTAATACTTAATTGTTTATTAATATATCAATAACAAATTAACATATTCAAATTCAATAAAAAAACGCCAAATCTATCCTAATTTAACTACCAGAAGAAAATAAAACCTAATCTTGTATGGCCTGTAACTTCGTCACGTTGAAGTTAAACTGCGCATATGGATTTGACAGTTGTTCACCAGGGTCTACTAGTTTCAACCTTTAAATTATCAGTAATAAAATCTGTCTTTTGTGCGGTGTGGAAGTTAAACAGTAGCGATTGTGACCGTAACAGCTAACCTAATCAATTAACTCATTGTCCGTATAGTTGACTTTTTTTTTTTTAAATTGAAGACATCATGTGCTGAAACTGAAATTATCACCGGTTTCCGTTGCATTTTATCTTGATTGGGTCACGCTAGTGTTAAGCAGTTTTAGACTCCATGAATTAAACGATGCCTGACTGTGTTACCACGCTTTGTGTTTCCACTAGTAAAAACTTGCCAGGTGTTGTGTGCGGTTTCAGGCTGTTAACTGTACTGTCAACGATACCATTCAGCAAGAGAGTAGCAGACGACCAAACTAATATCGTACAATTACACTATTGACAAAACTTAATGTAAACAGCTACTTATTCATAATCTTTTCATAATGGGTTACGACGTATTACATCATTAAAAACCAACGGTCTTTTTCTTTTTTTTGCCGATCTCCTAGTCTGTAGCTTTTTTTTTTTTACTTTACTATAAGCTTTCATCTGACAAGAGAAATAATTAGATAATATTTCAAGACTGGGTTTTATGAATTTTTAAGCTATAAAACCAAAAATCAGCATTATAATAGGTTGCTAGTTCCCCAAACACTAAAGTTTTGTTTTCAAACAACTGATGAGTGGTATTTTTTAAGATCAGGAGATTTTCCACAATCTGATGTACATCTTTGTATTACTTTCTTTTATCTGTAGTTATTGATGTATGTTAGGTTGTTGTATTACATCAGTCCCTTTATAACTTATCGGTAATTCTGAAGGTTTATACTGCTAAAAAACACGTTTCGATGCCTGTGGAAGGCAAAGAATGTACAGCCTATTGTGTAGCTTTGTGCTTACGAACAAATAAACAAACCTATTACGTCAAACTAGTTACTTTACTGAAATGAAGGAAACCTTATCGTACGTTAAAATGGAGTCAAGCTATAAATATTAGCGTGACAGACAAACAGAATGGAATTATATGAATTGAAATTTCCGGCCATCTGTCAGCATGAAAATATTACAGGACTAAGGGTAAGGTGGGGGGTAATAACTAGGTATAATCTACTGATGTAGCGTGTTAGGGAAATGAAGGTTTAAACTATAATTATGCAGTGTTATGAACTGTATAGACCCAGTTCACAGGGTTTGATTCACGCATTAATCTATACTTTTATATTATATAAAGCATTTACATGTTTAGAACGGAATCAAAGTCATGTTTTATTTGTGGTGAGTATATAATACTTGGAATGTACGACTCTTACTGGTGGCATTGCAAGATAACATGTAATGTTTTCCACTAGAACCCTGTTTGACAGTAAAACCAGTAGCACCAAATTTTCTTTAACTTTTATCTACTTACTACTGTATATTACACTTTGCCCCAATTTTAATGCTAGATCAGGTACAGTAATTACATTAGCCATAATCTTAATGTTAGATTAGGTATGAGAATTAAGCTTAACCAGATTCCTAATGCTAGATTAAGTATAGCAATTAAACTTATCCAGATTATTAATTCTAAATTAGGTATTGAAACTAAACTTAGCCAGATTCTTAATGCTAGATTAGGTATGGGAATTAAACTCGGACACATTTTTACGATGGAAGATAATCCAGCGGTTGATCATTAAACGTAAACATATAACAGCTGTAGAAGTGTGTGAGAATTTGGGTGAGTTAAGTTATGTTTCAGGTGAGCTAAAATATGATTCGATGAGCTCAGTCATGCTCCATATGAACCAGGTTATGCTTCTGGATTATGTTATAGTTATACTATGTTATGCTGCTAGAATATGTTCCAGGTCGTTTA
>NW_013665816.1:425757-427152 GCF_000517525.1 Limulus polyphemus | reverse complement strand
AGGTGACGTAGGATATAATACTTTGACAGATATAATAGAGACATATCAGGTGGTTTGAGTTATGCTCCCACGGGAAGTGGGTTATTTACGAGGTGACGTAGGATATAATACTTTGACAGATATAATAGAGACATATCAGGTGGTTTGAGTTATGCTCCCACGATAAAGAGGTTATTTACAAGGTGACGTAGGATATAATACTTTGACAGATATAATAGAGACATATCAGGTGGTTTGAGTTATGCTCCCACGATAAAGAGGTTATTTACAAGGTGACGTAGGATATAATACTTTGACAGATATAATAGAGATATATCAGGTGGTTTGGGTTATGCTCACACGAGAAAGAAGTTATTTACAAGGTGACGTAGGATATAATATTTTGACAGATATAATAGAGACATATCAGTTGGTTTGGGTTATGCCCCCACGAGAAGGGGGTTATTTACGAGGTGACGTAGGATATAATACTTTGACAGATATAATAGAGATATATCAGGTGGTTTGGGTTATGCTCACACGAGAAAGAAGTTATTTATAAGGTGACGTAGGATATAATACTTTGACAGATATAATAGAGACATATCAGTTGGTTTAGGTTATGCTCCCACGAGAAGGGGGTTATTTACGAGGTGACGTAGGATATAATACTTTGACAGATATAATAGAGACATATCAGTTGGTTTAGGTTATGCTCCACGAGAAGGGAGTTATTTACGAGGTGACATAGGATATAATAGAGACATACTATTTTCTCAAAGAACATTGGTATAAACTACAAAAATAATGTCCCGATAAACGTTGAATACTTTCAAAGTAAATTATTGGGTCTATCTTACCTCATACGTCACACTAATACTAGATTTTGTCTCTGCAGTGCCTTGTTAGACAGTGAAAACAGTTTTACAGCGACATGCTTAGATATTAAGAGTGTGATAATTTGATATATCATGCTCCAATCTTTGGTATAAATTAAAACTATGTTGTGAAAAACAAACTGTATCTCTTAGTAAATTTTAAGTTCTATATATTCCAGTAAATTTTAAACTCAACGTTCATAAACGTTAAAAATTGGATAACGTTTAGTTAAGTTCAGTTTTAAGTTCATGAACGATTTAAACTGAATTAACATCAGTTTCGTACATCTTTAAGCATATTAACATTTTAAATTCATTTAGTATTAATCACATTCAATTGTAAGTTTCTAAACGTTTCAAACTACGTTACTGCTACTTTGTTTTAGTTCTAAGCATATATGAAAGCTGTACAGATGATTCTTACGGGGTGGAACTACCACCTTGTATGTCACTTGTCCATCTCCCTGTACAGATGATTCTTACGGGGTGGAACTACCACCTTGTATGTCACTTGTCCATCTGCCTGTACAGATGATCC
>NW_013665816.1:405085-424757 GCF_000517525.1 Limulus polyphemus | reverse complement strand
TTACAGTGTGGAACTACTAGTTCTTCTTTATTGAAGATATCACCTTGTACATGTTTATCCTTACAGTGTGAAACTACCGTACTCTGTATGTCATGTAGATATGTTTTACAGTTGATCCTTGAGTTGGGAAATTTCGATTCATATTTAATATAGACATCTCGTCGTATAGTTTATTTTTGTATATAATTTTACTTTCATAGAATAGTATTTGTTTGATGGAAAATAGTATTTGTGGAATGGATTATCATTGCGCGTAATTACCTTCGTCCACAAATGTATATATATTTTTCTTTGTAAATTTAATTCTTGCTCCATAAAACTACCGATCCTGTATTACCAGTTGATTTGTGATAATTATCTCATACACGTAGCAAGAAATTCTTTATAGATAAAAACATTTCTGTATCGTTTACTTGAGTCTTATTAACAGATAAAGCTTTTTATTAATATATTTTCTACAGAAAGACGTAAAATTAAACACTGTTACGACTCGAAAAGAAAGTTGATAAATTTTTCGTCTGCCACAGATTGGTCGATAATGCTTAGTGTCGTTGTAATTTGGAATTATTCTGAATGTTTCCTAGTAAATTATAAAATAACTGACAAGAGACAACTTAGATATAAATATAAATCAGCATTTAGGTTATCATTTTAATTTAAACGTTTATTAAAAAGTGTATCCTGTAAAAAGCAAACAAAAAAGAAAAGAAGTTATCTCAAGTCTATAACACAGGCAGGTGTGAGATGTACCGCCATCTACAGGTTATTATAGATAAAATTGTAAGGTATCAGCTTGTGGTTGCTTCTGTTTGATTTAATAAACCGTAATGGAGGTTAGTGTCTCCAGTACTACTTGAGACGGGCTGTTGTTGCCATGACGCACAGAGCAGACCACCTTGGTCCAAAACACTCGGACAGATATGGCTCACCGAATAGACGAGGGCACGTGCTTCATCGCACGACTCGATTCGTCGCGCGTGAGGTCTAATAAACTTTAGTTTCACAGGCAATCCTCCGGCAAAAAATCTGGCGCGTGTTTCACTACAACTAGCTCGTTACAGTCTCAACATTGGCTTAATGTTTGGAACTCGCGAGAGGTTCCCATGACGATTGTTTAATCGATTCTGGTAACTACAACGTATCTTGTCTATGCTTCTGCGCGTCTTATATATTCCAAATCAGTATTAGCACCCGCGGCCTGAGAGAGAGACGATTCTGTGAATAGGAGATTGGTCACACAGCACAATTTCACCGACAAGGGTTTAACCCTCGTTACACAGTTGTTTCCTCATCTTCATAGGGAAATTAGCCTTTTGGGAGCGTGTTAGAACCGCAATACCGGAAAATTAAGAGATTCACAGAGTCGTAACATCGTGGGAAAAGCCTGAGGGTTAGTTTCCTATACAAAAAGGCAACAATTCTAGTACTTAAATTTCACAAATTTTTTTTATAAACATCTAAAACACACAAATTAGTAATAATTCATATATCAAAGATCGTGTTAGGGAAAAAGTACCTATAAAAAAACTCTGAATAATAGCAACCATCGCTTTGATAATGAAAACAATCCAGTTTTCCAACCAACTGCATATAGCAGTAACAAATAATGATTATGAAAAAAAAACAGCTCCTAAACGTCTATACAATACAGTATAAAATAATTATTCCAAAAACACCCAGCTTTCCTAAATGTTATGTAGTACAGCATCAAATAATAATTCTCTAAAATCCAGCTTCTCCAAAATTCATATAATACAGTATTAGATAATAATAAAAAAACTAATTTTAAAGGTCTATATAATACAGCATCAAATAATGATTCTCTAAAATCCAGCTTCTCCAAAAATGTATATAATACAGTATTAGATACTAATTAACAGCTTTTAATGGTCTATACAATACGGTATCAAATGAACATTCCACAAAAGTAAGCTTCCCAAATGTCTATACAATACAATCTAAAATACTTTTTTCATATATTTCTGACGCTGTTTATGATATATCTATTTCCCATAACTATATTTTGACAGCGTAATTAAACACCGTCCTTTCATTAAATCTAAACTGTTATTAAGTAATGATACAGATCAATTCCGTAAACAGCGTTTTTCGCTTCTGAACCCTTTGCCCGAGTCTGTATATGGTCATCTATATCTCTTAAATGAAAAAGTCTTAATATAGGGAAAATGTGGGAGCATTGAACTGATACAGGCGGTACCTTTGTTGCTAGTTTTTATTTTGTTTTTGAACTAAAACACTTCGACAAGGGTAGAAATGTTTAAAGTACTTATTTCATAGTCGGTTCATTCATACTGCTGTTAGGTTATCCCAAACGCATCTTCTTTTGCATCATGTCACAAAGTTAGTGCAGTTTTTTTTAGTTGTTTTCGGTGGTATTTTATTCACCGATTACTAATTTCAAACATTTTCTCACCGGAACGTTAAAACGTTGTGAATAATTTATGGTAGATTTTAGCTTAGCGCGCTCCAGTATTAAGCTGATTACGAATGAACTGCTCCACGATGGTTTGAATATCTAGTATTGTTGTATGTTTTCTTAATGGCGCAGATTACTAACAATTTCCATGGAGATGCACGTGCCTGAACGTACTCCGTGGAACAACACTGAGAAGGTGGCCGACAGCTTACAGAAAATACACGTTCTAGTTTACAGAGCAGTTCCATCAACTTGCATTAAGTCATAGTAGGCTTAGCTAATATCAAATCATTGCTTTAGGAGAGACCGCATGCAGTTTAAATGTTCGGATTATAATATACTAAAAGATTGAGACCTGTACAATAGGTTTCTCACCTATGTTCGTATTTTAACTTGGCTTGACATCTTTATTAGAAAGCTGCTGAACTAAAGCAGTTTAATCTCGTCCGTTTTCTGATGGGAAACCTTGTTTAGTCGTTCCAACAACTCCAGATTATACGAACAACAAAACCCTAAATGCTTTTTCTGTGTTTCAGCTTAGTAAACTCTACAACACAATTCATAAAAGTTTTATTCTACATTCTGATAGTGTTTACAGTAAAATTCTACAATTGATAGCCATTCTTTATTCTACATTTTGATAGTGTTTACAGTAAAATTTCACTTCATAAATGACAATCTTTCTTTATTCAACATTCTGATAGTGCTTACAATACAATTCTACAGTTCGTAACTGTTCCTCATTCGATGTTCAGTTCTGTTTCTGCTTAAAATATAAATCAACTTTACAACTGCTAATCTTTCTTTATTTTACCTTCTCTGATAAAGCTTAAGATAAAACTCTACGACGGATAACCATTTTTTTTTCTTTATTCTGATGTTTTTTCTAGATTCTACAACTGATGCCCATTCTTCACTTTTCTAAAAATTATTATGAAGTTCAATATATCATTCGTTTCACAACTTGTCACTGAATTATATCAGTTTCGGGGAATTCCACTCTTCATCAGTAACCCTGGACAAGAGCAAATCGAAAATTAAACAAAACTAGGATTATTGTTCTTTATTCTGTTCTGATGTTAATCAAGCATTCTCTGCTTTCCAGCTGATAACAGTTCTTTATTCCACGCTCCGATAATTCAACAATAAAATATTACTTTACAACTGATAAAATGTCTCTATTGTACATCCTGATAATGTTTATTGTTAAATTCTAGTTTACAGTTGAGTATGATCCTTATTCTGTGTTCTGTTAGTGCTTACACTAAAACTATATTCTACATCTGATAACTATTATATATTCTATGTCCTGATGTTTTTCAAGGTTTCTTTGTTTTAGAACTGATAACCGTTCTTTATTCCAGATCAAAATATTGTTTACAGTAAAACTCTAGCTTACAATTGATTACGACCTTTATTTTATGCTCTCTTAGTGCTCACAAAAAAGAAATGATTTACAGCTGATAACCGTTATTTTTCTATTTTCTGGTAATGATTACAGTAAAAATATTTTACAACTAATAATGGTTCTTTATTCTATGTTTTGCTAGTTAGTACAGTAAAACCCTATTTTACAACTGAACAATTCTTTATTCTATGATATTTTAGTGCTTGTGGTAAAACTATTTTACAAATGAACAATTGTTTATTCTATGTTTTGTTAGTGCTTACAGTAAAACTCTGCAGTTTATAGCCTTTCTTTATTTCCTAACAGTGCTTACAGCAGAACGGTAGTTTACAACTAACAGTTTTCTTTATTTTACTCTCTGATGTTTTCAAGGTTTCTCTGGGTGTATTTCAAATGGATGCATATGTGCCATGTGGATGTTTGTGATTCAGGCAACATAAAGAGTGAACGCCTCGTAAGCGACTGCGGTAGTTGAACAGAAAAGGCTGTCCAGTCGGTTAAGAGGAAATGGTCCGTATCACCTAGGTTAATACTTCGATGTAGGTGGCCTCAGGTCGGAGTTCATCTATAGTCTTTAACAAAGAGTTGTCGGAGTTCACACTCTCATTAAGTAGCCGTAACCTGATCCAAGAGCCAAAACAAACGGACCATTGCATCCACTCGTGTAATTGAGATGTAAATCTACGCCTGGCGACCGTGCTTACGTCGTTTGTCCGGAGAAAAAGAACAAATCAAGAGCTAATGGACGCAAAGCCATGATTCTCAGATTTTACGGACCCATTGGTGTGCACGTGTCTTCGTGTCTTGTGATTCTCCTGCCTTTTACGTACAGGAAGTGTCGGGTAGTTGCACGAGCACGATGACAGTGCACGCCACGTGACTTCGTAAAAACATGTCAAAGATTTGAGAGGAGGGGGGAGGAGTAATCTGAAGCCCATAATTTTCGAACAACGAGAGCACGTGAGATTTTTTACGGATAAGACTTACAACGTTTAATTCACCAATTTGGGTAGCATTCTGGGACATTTTCTGCGTCTGTGCTCTCACGTTTCTGAATTTTCAGGTCGGATTCACGCCTCGAGGTTGTGTAATTTCACAGCTCCAGCTCCAATTTCGTCCAACCAGATAAAATTCTATGAACATATAATTGTTAAGAATATATATAGAAATATACTGCCGATAGCATGAATACAAGAACAAAATACGGAACTTAAGTACCAATAAGTAACACACACAAAAAAAACAACTTGGAATTATGAGCTGTTTTACAGGCCTGTATAGTTCCGTTAAGATGTGTCCAAATGTAATTTTAAGGCTATTCATGATGATAATTTCAACATTGCTTTTTAAGTCTTCTAGAGGTGGAGGTTGCACAATGATATGAGTAAATAAGTAATGAATTACCTTTAGTTGCCTATGTGTACTAACAGTTTTAAGGATAGTCATGAAAGAACGAGCTACAGTTCCAGAAGAGGGTAACCATAGAATTATCATTAGTAGCGTGTATGCAATAAGAGTATTATAGATAACCATAAGAGAACGAAATACAGTTTTAGAAGAGGGTAACCATAGAATTATATTTAGTAGCGTGTATGCAATAAGAGTATTATAGATAACCATAAGAGAACGAAATACAGTTCCAGAAGAGGGTAACCATAGAATTATCTTTAGTAGCGTGTATGCAATAAGAGTATTATAGATAACCATAAGAGAACGAAATACAGTTTTAGAAGAAGGTAACCATAGAATTATATTTAGTAGCATGTATGCAATAAGAGTATTATAGATAACCATAAGAGAACGAAATACAGTTCCAGAAAAAGGTAACCATAGAATTATCTTTAGTAGCGTGTATGCAATAATAGTATTATAGATAACCATAAGAGAACGAAATACAGTTTTAGAAGAGGGTAACCATAGAATTATCTTTAGTAGCGTGTATGCAATAATAGTATTATAGATAACCATAAGAGAACGAAATACAGTTTTAGAAGAGGGTAACCATAGAATTATCTTTAGTTGCATAACCGTGAGAGAACTAACTACAGTTCTTACGTACATCAACTAGTTATTTCAGTAGAGTATTATAACTTAATCACATATAGTCTGATCTGTAACAATATTTGCTCCATCCTTTTTAATTCATTGGGCTTTGGCCATATTGTTACATATAATTACAAGTATATCCTCATCAATCGTTGTTTTTATAAAGTACAGATGTTGTAGGCACGTGTCAGTCTATAGTTAAGGCATGAGTTAGAACATAATAATGAGCTTAATATTGAACATTTGTCTGGAAAAATCCACTATATAAATAACTTTAACATAAAAGAGCTAAAAAGCTCTGCTAATAAAATAAATCATCCGAAAATGCTATCACTGATACAGAAGTGTTATTTCATGATTTACTTAAAGTTACTTTTGATGCAGTGACTCTGGCTAACAATTATATCAATAGTGTTTTAGTTAGTTATATAAGGACGAGCCAACCAGTTATCAGTACTCGTTGAGCACAAGTTCTTCGAGTAACATTATCACGATAAAAACCCAGTAATAAAAAAGCGGCGCTTATATACTTGGTTTTAATCCTCAAGAGGGGCTTGTGTGGTCCACAATGAACTGTAAGGACTGACTTAAGACCTTCTCGAGTACAGCTTAATCGTTGTATTCTGTGTGTGGGCTATTTGTAGCAAAGGTAAAAGGAACAGTATTTAAAAGTGTATTAAGAATTGCCGAAACTTTGTGAAGTGTGAAGTCTTCAGTTAAATCCGGTTAAGGTTATACCCGACGCCTAGAAAGAATTATACGTATGGTCGATTTTAAACATCTAAAATGTATAGCGGAACGAAGCCGACGGTACCTCTATGAGGGATGTAACAATGTGTAGAGTATACCCGTGTAACAACTCAAAAGTGTTTTCTGGAAAACGTGTTATTCACAATTATCCGTATAGGAGACAGTCTTTACGACAAAATTTAGAAGGTGTAATTTCGTAAAGTAATTGTCAAGGAGACTAGTTTTCAGAACGATGTTTGAGAGGAGTAGTTGCATATAGCGTTGTCGGATAACGTAATTAGTAACGTCGTCAAGGTGACATATCTTCGTATCAATATTTAAGTGATATGCTTTCATAGTGATGTGAAGTTGAATACATATTAACCAGCTAAACCCAAAATACACTGAAAGTATGAATAATTTAAATATACCCGTCTCCTGCTTAAACTAATTTTTATCATGCTATACAGACCGATCTAAAATATAATAAAAGTACAATAAATGAATTGTTCTTGATTTATATATCTAATAGAGATTTAATAGAACACATAAAATAGCTCGGAAAATCAATATAGCCACATATTATTAACAAGTTCGTATATTCTGAGAATCATTCTTAATTTAGATTTTGAAGATTCAACTTAATCATACGTCTTTAGTGGATTTAGAAGTCAACATCATACGTCTTTAGTGGATTTAGAAGTCAACGTTATACGTCTTTAGTGGATTTAAAAGTCAACGTTATACGTCTTTAGTGGATTTAAAAGTCAACATTATACGTCTTTAGTGGATTTAGAAGTCAACATTATACGTCTTTAGTGGATTTAAAAGTCAACATCATACGTCTTTAGTGGATTTAGAAGTCAACATTATACGTCTTTAGTGGATTTAAAAGTCAACATCATACGTCTTTAGTGGATTTAGAAGTCAACATTATACGTCTTTAATGGATTTAAAAGTCAACATTATACGTCTTTAGTGGATTTAGAAGTCAACATCATACGTCTTTAGTGGATTTAGAAGTCAACATTATACGTCTTTAGTGGATTTAGAAGTCAACATCATACGTCTTTAGTGGATTTAAAAGTCAACATTATACGTCTTTAGTGGATTTAAAAGTCAACATTATACGTCTTTAGTGGATTTAGAAGTCAACATCATACGTCTTTAGTGGATTTAGAAGTCAACGTTATACGTCTTTAGTGGATTTAAAAGTCAATATATTTTACTTTGAAAGGATTTATATGAAAAGAATTGTCTAAAAGAATTTCTAATTGTCCATTAGAAATTTTATTTCGATTCTCCAATGACTCAGCAGTAAGGTTGAGCGCTTATTGAGCTAAAATTTAGGGTTCGATGCCTAAGGTGTCCCCGGAATAAATAACGTACTGTGTAGTAGTAGCAAAAACAGAATTATGGTTTACTTTCGTTGTGTAAACCCTGGCCTGTCTTCAATACTGACAACGCTTGTAAAACAATAGGGCAGATTCAGAAGTTCCATTAACTAGTAGTTTCTGAGTAAATTTACAATTTGCGATTGAAACCAGCTCAGAAAGAAGATGTTTTAAAATATAAATCTGATGAATTTGTTAAGTTAGATCATATAGGTATAACATAGTTTCTTTATTGATATATATCTCTCTTATATGCTGACATAAAGCGACATGAAATAATAGTTCGTATAGTTCTAAGTTATGCAAAACATCCCGAAAGATGTCATCTGCTGATGCTCACCATATAAAACCGAACTAAACAACTTTTACGTTATATACGAACCGAACTAACCAACTTTTACGTTATATACGAACCGAACTAAACAACTTTTACGTTATATACGAACCGAACTAAACAACTTTTACGTTATATACGAACCGAACTAACCAACTTTTACGTTATATACGAACCGAACTAACCAGCTTTTACGTTATATACGAACCGAACTAACCAACTTTTACCTTATATACAAACCGAACTAACCAACTTTTACTTTATATACGAACCGAAGTAACCAGCTTTTACGTTTTATTGCCAGTTTTTAACAGACAAACATATGCTGTTTACACGGGTCTTGATCTGTAACGATATAAAGAAAAAAATATCTGACGTTTCATATTTCATCTCGGATGTTATTTGAAACAGAACTGCCAGGGCTAGACTGTTACCAAGGTAACGGGTTAGTCTGGTTGACAGCCCAAGTTGTTCAGGATGATAAAGATTTATGATCCTTTATTTGTTCTTTAATTCCCCTTTGGCTGAAGCCCTAACTTTCAGCAACACTAGCCGTACATTTGGATATAGTTCTTTGAGATGTACAAAAACTCGCTTTGACAACTTGGAGTGATAAATGAAAAGGGTTATGGTGATGACGGGTGTATAATACACCAGACGATGACACCACGCAGCTAGAATAAATATTACTTTGGTTGTTTGTAACAACATTTACTTCCAGTTGAGATACTTTTTTTGTGTACTGGACCGTGGTCACTTTGTGACAAAAGTTCAAACAAAGGTATCAATAGTTTTTATCTTACTGTACCTCTGACCAATTTCTAGTAACGTATCTTTATTTTAGGACTAACTTAACTAGCCAGACTTTTACCTTACATTTTGTCCAATTTCTATTATCACAGTTCTCATTATGATAGTCTAGTTATCACATGTACAGACTAGTTATCACTTTACAATCTGACTATCGCTTTACAGTCTAATTATCACATGTACAGACTAATTATCACTTTACAGTCTAATTATCGCATGTACAGACTAATTATCACACGTATACACTAATTATCACATGTACAGACTAATTATCACTTTACAGTCTAATTATCACATGTACAGACTAATCATCACATGTACAGACTAATATCACTTTACAGTCTAATTATCGCATGTACAGACTAATCATCACATGTTCAGACTAATTATCACTTTACAGTCTAATTATCGCATGTACAGACTAATCATCACATGTACAGACTAGTTATCACTTTACAGTCTAATTATCGCATGTACAGACTAATTATCACATGTATACACTAATTATCACATGTACAGACTAATTATCACATGTACAGACTAATTATCACATGTACAGACTAATTATCACTTTACAGTCTAATTATCACAGGTACAGACTAATTATCACGTTACAGTCTAATTATCACATGTACAGACTAATTATCACATGTATACACTAATTATCACTTTACAGTCTAGCTCCAGCTATGTCGATACAGCTAATTCATAACTGACTTGTATAATTTAATTCCCATTAAAGTATGTATAGTCCAATTCCCACTATGACACCTACAGTCTAATTCCTGCTATAGTGTCTACAGTATCATTCCTACTACGTACAGTCTAATTCCTGCTATATTGTCTACAGTATCATTCCTACTACGTACAGTTTAATTCCTGCTATATTGTCTACAGTATCATTCCTACTACGTACAGTCTAATTCCTGCTATATTGTCTACAGTATCATTCCTACTACGTACAGTATAATTCCTGCTATAGTGTCTACAGTATCATTCCTACTATGTACAGTCTAATTCCTGCTATGGTGTCTACAGTATCATTCCTACTATGTACAGTATAATTCCTACTTTTAGTGTCTACAGTATCATTCCTACTATGTACAGTATCATTCCTACTATGGTGTCTACAGTATCATTCCTACTAGGTACAGTATAATTCTTACTATGGTGTCTACAGTATTATTCCTACTATGTACAGTATAATTCCTACTATGGTGTCTACAGTATTATTCCTACTATGTACAGTATACTTCCTACTATGGTGTCTACAGTATCATTCCTACTATGGTGTCTACAGTATTATTCCTACTATGTACAGTATAATTCCTACTATAGTGTCTGCAGTATCATTCCTACTATGTACAGTATAATTCCTACTATAGTGTCTACAGTATCATTCCTACTATGTACAATACAATATCTATGGACACTTTAATTCCCACTATGATGTGTAGAGTATAACTGTCTCTATGTACAATATAAATCCTACTGTATACAGCTAAAATCCCACTATGATGTGTAGAGTATAATTGTCTCTATGTACAATATAAATCCTACTGTATACAGCTAAAATCCCATTATGATGTGTAGAGTATAATTGTCTCTATGTGCAATATAAATCCTACTGTATACAGCTAAAATCCCACTATGATGTGTAGAGTATAATTGTCTCTATGTACAATATAAATCCTACTGTATACAGCTAAAATCCCACTATGACATGTGCAGTCTAACTTTAATTATGGCATGTATATTTTAATAACCGCTATGACGAATAATGTAGTACCCACTATGATATGTAAAAGCGAATTCAGACCAAGTCATGTACACTTTACTTTCCACTATAACTTGTGCAGTATTATTATTAAAATGCATTTACAAATTCTCACTTTGTACAGCCTAATTTCCATTATAAAATGTACAGTCTAATTTCCATTATAAAATGTACAGTCTAATTTTTATTATGACATGTAAGGGTCAAGCACGGTCTGATGGTTAGGGCACTCTACTCGCAATCTGTAGGTCGCTGATTCGAATCCCGTCACCGAACATGTTCGCTTTTGAAGGTGTTATAATGTGGTCAATCCCAATTTTCGTGGTAAAGAGTAACCCAAGAGCTGGGGGTGGGTATTGTTGACTAGCTGCCTTCTTTCTAGTCTATTTTTAAATTAGAGACGGCTAGTGCAGATATCCCTCGAGTAGCTTTGCGCGTAATCCAACAAACAAACAAATGACATGTAAAAATAAAATTTCCACTGTGACATGTACAGCTTTCACTACATATAGTGTTATACCACCTATGCATAGACTAATTTCCACTATGACATTTATAGTGTAATTCCCACAATGGTGTATATTGTCTAACCCTTATTGTGCACAGTCTGATTACTATTATGATTTTTAGTCTATTCCACACTGTGACATTTAATGTCTAATTCTTAGAACGTAGTATAATTTCTATTATGACATGTATAGACCAAATCTTAGTATCACGTTATCATTTGAAAAATCTAATTCTCACTGCATGTAATGAAATTCTCGCCAATCCGTGTAATATATAACTTATATTTTGACGGGTACAATCTAAATATTTCTAAGTGCAGTCTAACCACTATACACAGTGTAATTCAAACTACACTGTAACTTAAAATCTATTCCCATGTTAAAGTCTAAGTCATACCTGTACACCATAACATTAACTATCACGTGTACCCACAACTTCTCTGTAGTGTTAATACTACTCTTTCCAAACAATAGTTACACTATTACGCTCAGGCTGAGCTTTTCATTACTGAGTTGTTTAATTTGGTAGTTTCCCAAGTGAGAGGCCAGAAAATAATGAGTATTGTGAGCCCTCTGACGATTTACTTAAAATTCCATAACCCTATTTTCATTAAAAAATTGTAATATTAGTCTCTCACATGACTATAAAATTCATGTTACGCCATGATAAGAAGGGTAGATTTTATATCTCATCACGCTACTCAGCAAAGTCGATATTAAGTTTCATATTAACTTTTGGTGGTGAGACTGGTCTGCTTGAAGTTCTATTCAAGATTATCATATATATCAGAAAAAAATACGTACTTTGTTGAAGTGAAATAGGATAAATGTGGATGCATAAAAGAATATTACTAGAAATCAGTCGTTAGCAAGCGTTGTCATGGTTGTTAGCTCACGCGATCACTTAAGTATAATTATTAGTTATTATTGTATTATTTTAACATAGTAGTTACTAATTATCTTAATCGTTGTCATGCCCACACGATCACCTAAGCCTAATTATTAGCTACTATTGTGTTATTTCTGGGTACTAATTATAATTATCTCATGACCTATATTTCGGCTTTACTCTGCTGTCGTCTTCATGGAAGATATGAGAAGGACTGCTTGTTGTGACACTGCTGGAATTTGATCCCGGGTTTTCTTCTTAGGAAGGCCTGATTGTTATTCAATCAAATGGAATCATAAAGTGTTAAAGTTTCCAAAGAGATATTCAGGTTTTGTTGATCGTTATGCTTGGCTGACTGAGTGTGTTATTAGTTAAATGGATGTAAAAGACTTCTTTTATGTTTTTATTATTTTCTTGATACTCTTATCTCATTATTTTCGTCCTATTCCATGTTATTGTATTATCCTCTTCTTTGACATGATGGGCTATGATATTGTATAATCTTCTCTGATATGATGGGCTATGTTATTGTATAATCTCTGGCATGATGGACTATGTTATTGTGCGATCTTCTTTAACATGATGGGCTATGCTATTGTATGATATTCTCTGACATGATGGGCTATGTTATTGTATGATCTTCTTCTCTGATATGATGGCTATGTTATTGTATGATATTCTCTAACATGATGGGTTATGTTATTGTATGATATTTTCTTCTGACATGATGGGCTATGTTATTGTATGATCTCCTTCTCTGGCATGATGGGCTATGTTATTTTGTGATCTTTTTTTCTCGGGCATGATGAGCTATGCAGAGAGATCAGTTTTACAAAGTCTTCTATGTCTGTTACGCTCCTAACTTCTGATTCTTGTTGGTCATCTTGTTTATTCGATGTATAGAAGTTCACATTAACAAGGGATTTCCAAATGGGATTTAGGTGGTTTGGTGTGTAATTAATGTGATCGTACTTGTTGTGATATCCGAATACTGTTGTCTTTATATTGTTTATACTGTTTTCGGAGAGACCTTTGATACAGGGGAACATAGCTTAGCATCTATCATTTTATTTCTGTTTATTTTGGATGCTTATCTTCTTTATCAAGTTTCAGGGTATGCATTGTCAAAGTGAACTGTAATGGTGTGTTTTAGTTCCTTCTTAGCCCATTCTCTATTACAAGTCTTGTTCATTCTAGAAACCAGGAGGCCTGTGACACCCGGTTTTACACTGTCGGGATGGTTTGATCTGTAATCTAAGTATGTATTTACAAAAGGTGTGGCGATACATCGTCCGATACGATTTATGTATCTTCACGAAATCTGGCAAGCTTTCAGTAAACGTTACAAGTCTTTTGTACAGAAAAAATCATTGTTACTTTTATAATCTATACGAAGTAGAGATGTAATGCTATTTTAATGGTGATATTACTATCTGCCAGATATCTAGATAGGTAAATCTCTGCACGAAAATGGGAAGAATAGGGGTAGTCTTGGTTGTGAACTGTAGGTAAACTAAATATTGGTGGATTGATGACGTAGTGCATTGTTAGATGTTTGACTATTAGATGTTAGATGTTTGACCATTTTCTTCGGGTTCTGTTAAAGGTCGCTTACTTAAGTTTATTAGTGTGTTTTAATATGGCGGAGGCTTCTTATTATGAGAACTGCTGAGTGAATTCAGTTTCTTTCTGACAGCTCCCTTACAGTACCGATATAAAATGTTGTCTTCGTTTCTTTTATCAAAAACATTACATGTAAAGCAACATAACAAATAAACAAAAACAAAAGAGATAGACAGATACTAACTTTTTATTTTATTTTACTTCTCTTGTCAGCTGCCATTTAGTTGATAAAACATGAGAATTTGATAAAGCACTGTAAAGTGTGAAGTACTTAAATAAGACAATATTAGTAATATAAATAATAAATTACAGACAAGACTGTCAAACTTTGTAACAAACCGTTGGTAAAACTTTTGTATCTAGATATGTATCGTATCGACTACTGTGATGAAATACACATCCGTAGTATTTACCCATATCTGTGGATTTTCTGTAAACACATGTACCATATGAGTTACACATCTTCGTACCAATCACATCTGGGAATGGGAGTTTCTTGTCTTTTCTATATCTGTTATGAATTGTATCCTTGGGTATGGTGTGTTCAGGTGGTTTCATGAAATATGTAACCTTTTTTGGTAACGCGTAGCCACATTATAAATGTATCGTCAACATATATGAGCCGAATCCTGAATCTAAGAACTGTTGGTTTAAGATTACCAATGATAGGGTTAGATTTATCCACTTGTTGAAAATGAAATGTTTTGGTACATAGAGTTGTGTTTTATTATCTGGAGTTTATCAGTTGGGTGATATTCTTAAGAGTTACGCCATTTTCCAACTATTTTAGGAGTATCTATAATGTTTTATAGGCTGTAAGTTAGTAAATAGATTAGATCTTACGAAGTTGATGCTTTAGTGTATTATGAGGTTTTCATTGTTACTTTTATAATCTATACGAAGTAGAGATGTAATGCTATTTTAATGGTGATATTACTATCTGCCAGATATCTAGATAGGTAAATCTCTGCACGAAAATGGGAAGAATAGGGGTAGTCTTGGTTGTGAATTTTAGGTAAACTAAAGATGGGTGGATTGATGACGTAGTGTATTGTTAGATGTTTGACTATTTCTGTTCCAAGTTATTTTTTATCTTTCTTGAGAAACTGATTAATCGTTGTCTAGGTGTTAGCTATTGAATTAAAGTTACTCTTACTGTATATATATATATATATATATTGTGATAATCTTCAACTAAAGTTTGAAGCTTAATGATGCATATATTCCTCTTTGTCAATTTTTTACATCTGTCTGATGTTAGAATTGTTATGATGTTTGTAGTTCTTTAAGCTCATGAGAGGCCCCGCCATGGCCAGGTGGCTAGGGCGCTCGACCCGCAATTTGAGGGTCGCGGGTTCGAATCCCCGTCACTCCTTTCAGCCGTGGGGCGTTATTATGTGACGGTCAATCCTACTATTCGTTGGTAAAAGAGTAGCCCAAGAGTGGACGGTGGGTGGTGATGATTAGCTACCTTCCCTATAGTGTTACGCTGCTAAGTTAGGGACGACTAGCGCAGATAGCCCTCATGTCGCTTTGCGCGAAATTCAAAACAAACCAAAACCAAACCAAGCTCATGAGGGCAGTTCTTTGTGTTAGGGTGATATTATATAATGAGATATACATTTTATGGCTTTCTGAACAGCTATATTTTAATTTTTTTTTTGGTAGTCTGGAAATTGTGTGTTTAGTTGTTGTAGCTGTATCTAGGGTGGGAATCTTTTTATGTGTTAGGGCAAAATGAAGTACTTTATTTAGTATACATTTTCTTCGGGTTCTGTTAAAGGTCGCTTACTTAAGTTTATTAGTGTGTTTTAATATGGCGAAGGCTTCTTATTATGAGAACTGCTGAGTGAATTCAGTTTCTTTCTGACAGCTCCCTTACAGTACTGATATGAAGTTTGAATAGTTGTGCGTATCTCGATAGGCTCCATGTTTTCTGTTGTATTATCTTCATATATACAGCAATAATGTTATTCTATACTTGTATTTATTTGTATGATTATATTTATATATTGATGTTTGGTTTTATTAAGTTTCTAATATCTATGTATAGTATTTGAAATCGTGGAGTATTGATAAGTAATTCGATCTTTATATGCTGCCTATACATTAATGGAAAAAAATACGGTGAGAACCCATTTTAATTCATTTACGGTTATGTTTTTATAAATACTTAAATCCTACAAATTCTGTGGCCGAACTTCGGTTAGGGTTTGGGAGTCGGATGTCATGACGACAACAAACACACATCATTCACAGACCACAAGGATTTACGGAAAACATACACTGACAAATACCTCGAATATACATAAAAACACCCAAACAGATTAAGAACTGGCTTCATAGTCTGCCCTATTTTCAGAATGAACAATATATTTAATACGTAATATATTTCAAAGAGATATACTTCAACCCTCTTTCAAAATGGATACTTGCAACATTTGGTAAAGAATAGAATAAAGAGGATAGACATCAAGTACAAGCAGAAAGAAAATTCAACTCAACCATATTCTAAAATCATACAGAGGATATGCAAAGGATCGTAATTAGTACACACCAAACCGCCGAAATAATCAACAGAGATAAAAACAACATTAAAAACATCCCTTGTGAATATCGACTCCACACACTAGAAAACCGAAAAAACACCAATAAAGGTCTGAACAAAGGAGCACAACAGATATACCAATCTATCTGTGACAACTTATCATGTAGAGGAAGAAGAATACAGTTGAATAATGAAAACAACAGGATATGAACTATATAGAAGGAAGCAAGATTTCTACACCCATCTATATAGTATATATATTAAGATAACACAAGTTTTCTACACCCATTTATATACTATATATATTAAGATAACACAAGTTTTCTACACCCATCTATATAGTATGTATATTAAGATAACACAAGTTTTCTACACCCATCTATATACTATGTATATTAAGATAACACAAGTTTCCTACACCCATCTATATATATTATATATATTAAGATAACACAAGTTTTCTACACCCATCTATATAGTATGTATATTAAGAAAACACAAGTTTCCTACACCCATCTATATGTTACATATATTAAGATAACACACGTTTTCTACAACCATCTATATACTATATATATTAAGATAACACAAGTTTCCTACACCCATCTATATATATATTATATATACTAAGATAACACAAGTTTTCTACAACCATCTATATGCTATATATATATTAAGATAACACAAGTTTTCTGATAATATGTTCAGTCTACCTTCACGACTTCTCAGAAGGTAATAGCTGATTAATAACTGAAACGTAGTATATAAGATAACTAATATCTGGTTATCGTATATCCTACTATCAATGACAACTATTGATAACCGATTACCATAATATTTCCACAACAGTATATTACAGGACTATTGGTTTTATATTACTGTATTCGTCCAAATATAATTTGCATTTTTAAGCTTCTCAGAACTTTTTGTATATACGGTTTATCGTTCTTTTTTGGTTAGTTACCAGAGAACTTCGCTTATTTAGATAGGAATCCAAGTTATTTCACAACGTAAACGTTTCGGTTTGTTATTCGCACAGTAATATTATACTACTATACTAAGTATAAAAAATAAAAAAAAATCCGACGTCTTTTGGCACAATGAAAGGTAAAAATCATTATTATTGATAATAGCTGACTAGTTTCGGTAACACGATTGCCACAATCCGCACTAGTGTAAAACTAGTCGGTTGTAACCAATAATAAAGAATTTACCTTCCATTGTGCCAAAAAAACGTCGGATTTTTTTATATTTTTTACTCCTAATATATATAAACAAAATATCCCTGAAAATAATTTATTTAATAGTGTGACCACTAGACAATGAGAAGACTCATTTGTTACTGAAAACTCTATTTTAACTGCTGAAAAAAAAATAAAGGAAAGAAAAGAAAACAAGAACGATTGGTCCTAATTTTGGACACAGAAACATTTCTGTCTTGCGCACTTCCGGAAGACCACTTTTGATTTCCTGAGGGGTCAGGTGAGAAAAGCTTTACATTTAGATGACTGTCGAAGATGGACACTAAGGAGCCGACACATACACTTACAAGGGTTTTCAAATCCTTGTAATTTTCTTCCTGATTGGTTCACAAAACTAGAGAGTTTACACCAAACATGTCGCACTACAGCTTCTAAGCCAAAACAAAACAAGGAGTCGGCCGACATAGCACCGCGCTCGGTTGGGGTCGGTCTGTGGACGCCGGTGAGCCGTGAGATCGGATATGGCAGGTGGTGAGAAGCCCGGCCAAGTTTCGAGGCCTCGAGTGTGGATTCGAGCAGGCCTTGTGAGAAAACCAAAGGCTTCATTACGAAGACCGGTGTAAGACGTTTACTTAAGGCTGCGACAAACCTATAATTACTAATCTTCTCCTTCACTTGAGTGGAATGGTTACTAAAACTGCCGTAGCATTCCTTTTGATAGCTCGGAGTGGGCTTCTTAACCCTAATTAGTCTTAGATTAGGCATTGCTTCACTCGCTTTTGCCCCTGCGATATGTATAGGGTGTCATCTTTCAATGTTCACTAGGGTGCGCCATAATACAATATGCCACGCCTTACGTTGAACAATCGCAAGACCGAAACATGTTTTATAAGACTGAAACAGTGTAAAAACAGACTCTGCGATTACGCAGTTAGCTAGTCTACGTGGACTTCATTCGCCACATATTCTGTTATTAATCTCACAAATATGGTTATTCAAGAACGGAAAGAAATAGGATAAATGATGACTAAATTCAACTATGAAAAAAAGCAACAATTTAAAATGAGGAAGATGAAATTACAAGAAAATATTTTGTTTGTTTCTTTGTAGTTAAGCACAAAGTTACACAGTGGACTATCTGTGTTGTTCTCACAACGGGTATCGAAACCCGATTTTTAGTGTTTCCAGCCCACATACTTAGGCTGAGTCACTGGAAGGGGAGGCACGAGGAAAGATACTAACTACTACTCTGTAACGGATCGTATGAAAGTACGTTACTTTAGAGATAGAGAATTGTCTCAATTTTTTAGCGTGTTTTTAATGCGTTCATTGAATAGTTCTTATCTATAAAAATAAGAAACAATTTGATTTTCCGAACCGCTTTCAGGTACTGGCCCACACCAAGTGTGTTTGTTTATTTATATATTCAAGCGTAAAACTACACAAGGGGCTATGTACCCTCTGTTCATCGCAGGCAATCGAGTCCTGGAGTTTTGCGTTCTAAATATGTAAACTTGCAAAGGACCCATCGGAGGATCCCAGATAACATACCGAAACCGATTGTGTCTCTCTCCCACTTGAAAAACACTTGCTTTTCTCTTACTTTTTATTCGTTTGTTCGATCCAGATTTTAGTGCAAAGCTACTTAAGGGCTCATAACTGCTTATAATTTTGAATCGATAGTCCAGACGGAAGGCTAGTCAACAGCAAGCATCGCCAACCTTCAGGTTACTGTTATATGACTGAATAGTGGGTTGTTTCTTAACTAAAATGAAGGGCAGCAGCTATAAGACCTCAGCCAAGTTTGGTCCGACTAGCCTGAAAACTGTGGACATAGATTCAGAGATACAAACAAAACTAAACATAGCACCCCCAGGAATACAACACCCGATGCCACATTCGGGTTCAGCGACCATAAAAACCTACTTTTAGATTCGCATCATAGCTGGCTGATCTTTCGGTTTAG